>NW_010232792.1:1892-3146 GCF_000690775.1 Eurypyga helias | reverse complement strand
GGTTAGAACTAGATGGTCTTTAAGGTCCCTTCCAACCCAAACCAGTCTGTGATTCTAAGATTCTAAACGGACGCTCTGTGGTTCCCATAGAGTAAATCAGAGATATGGTGGGTGGATCTGATGTGGCACTTCACTGTTTGCTCACTGCCAGGATTTGCCTGTGGGTAGCTTTGAAGCTTGTCCTGTTTTGCATTGCCTTCATTCAGTCTAATTTGCCAGAGCATGTAGCAGCAATTGCAGCTCTCTAGCACCCTAAGATCTGGCTCTGAAGCACAAGAAAAAGCCTTTTCCATGGTGTTGCATTTCTCTGCTCATTTCCACATCAGGAGTGGGGCTCTGGGTAAACCAGGCAGGTATCGCTTGCTGTAAGCATGGTTTTTACAGGACTGGGGAACACTTGTGGTATTTTGGTTGGATTGGGGGCAAAAAACCGAGCCCACCCACCTCCTCTGAGGATGGCCTCTTTCTCTGAGGCAGATAAATCTGGACTGCTGCACCGGCTGAGCTCCGTGAATGCTGTGAGTATGTCTGGCACTGGTGGGCGACCAGCAGCCGTGCAGGCTGGTGCGGGTCTCCGGCCTGCCTGGCGTGGAGAGCATCTGCGGTGCAAATGGCACCCCCTGGGAGCTCTGCCTGGTGCAGAGTGAGGCGAGGCCA
Source organism: Eurypyga helias (assembly GCF_000690775.1). Taxonomy (NCBI): domain Eukaryota; kingdom Metazoa; phylum Chordata; class Aves; order Eurypygiformes; family Eurypygidae; genus Eurypyga; species Eurypyga helias. The sequence continues at coordinate 2,489 of NW_010232792.1, read as the reverse complement.
GCCCTGTTGTTGTTGGGGATTGAGAAGTGTTGCCTTCCGTGTGCAGGCAGGGATTTAGCATTCGCTGCCTGCGTCGGGCTCACATGGAGGCAGGGGCAAGCGCAGGCTGTGTGTAAGTCGTCGCTATACAGCAGAGCTGGAGTTGCTTAGCACAGTGTTTGTCTTCTGATGGGATAGGCATCCTTACTGCTGCCCCTGGAGGCAGCAGGCTTTTTTTCCATTTCCTTTGAATTAAAAAGGAAGGGGGGGGAAAAAAAAGAAAAGAAGAAAAATAAGTCTGTTATGGCAAACCTTGGGCCAACTGTCCCGAGAGGTGCTTATGAACCTGGCACTGACTGATATTTAAAGCCCTGTTAAAATAAACCTTGAAATGTTTTGCGCAATATATTTTTCTTCCCTTATTTGACAAATACTGATCACCCTGATTCGGTATGTGCTCGAATAACAAAGATGGTAATTTGTCACCTATGTGCAGTGGGGGAAGGCACGGGGATGGAGTCGGCTGCAAGAAATAATCTGGAATTTCTCACTGCTGCTTGGCACATGGGTCGTAACAGCCTGTGCAGCTAACCTCGCTGTGGTGTCTGTCAGCCGTGG
>NW_010232792.1:0-1832 GCF_000690775.1 Eurypyga helias | reverse complement strand
CCTGTCGCATGCGGAGTGGCTGCAGCGCCGTCAACAGAGCTGTGGGTGAAGCTGGAAGGGACCTGGGGCAGCGGGGTCTGAGGCTGGTGATGCAGGCCTGGCCTCTGGTGCGAGTGGATCCCGCAGGGGTAATCCACCGGGGTATTTTTTCCCCGTCAGTCACGGGGTTGCAGGGGTGGACAAGGTCCCCTCTGTGGGTGCTTATCGCCTGCTCCTTGCTGAGCTTGCTGGCAAATCTTTGGTGACCTGAAAGGAGCCATTTAGGACCTGCCAGGTGTTTCCAAAAGGGCTGTGGCTGCTCCAGTTAACCCCAAATGAGCCCTGGGAGGCTGGAGTACAGGAGGGGAAAGCTCCTGCTGATTTTTCCTCTGCCTTTTCTTCTCGTGGCAGTTTTCGCCCATGTCTTGGTTCCCCACTTGTCTTCCCACTATTCTCTGACCCTGTTGTTCTCTGTTGTACCTCTGACACCTTCTACCCATCTCGTGTCCTCTGCAATTGCTCCCTTTCCACCTGTCCCTCCTTCCATGACTTCCTTCTCTCCTCTTAGCCCTGCGCCCATTTTGCCTTCTGTCTGTCCGAGCTGCCTTTTCTTAGGTTCCCCCTTCCGCGGAGCAGGGGGACGTGTTTCTGGAGCAGCCTGGAGACATGCCGGCAGGTAACACCCGGAGGTGCAGCCAGGCAGGCTTGAGATGCTCAAGCCTTCTCGCAGACGTCTCGACATGCCATGGGATCCACTGACAGTTGTGTGCCTGATTGCCACGGGGTCACGCGTGGTTGAAGCCGTTGGGAGGGTGAAGGTGTGCTGCCAGAGTGGGGCTGGCCTTGCTGCCGCCGCCTGAGCAGGCCTGGGGGGAGCTAGCTGCTTGCTCTGGCTTACAGCGAGACTTTCAACCCCGCTCTGGGTGGGGGCGAAGCAGCACCAGCTCTTTGGAGCTTTCCCAGGGGCTGAGAGTTGGTACAGTTGGGTGGGTTTTTCTAAACGTGACACTCTTGTAGAGCCTTTTTCAAGAGGCAAAGCAAAAGTGATTAGCGTTCTATTTGCTCAACCTTAACTACAGCTGAACAAACTTTGTTTTTCTGTCTTAGGAATTATTATTTGGGTGAAAATTAAAACAGTTTACTTGAAGTGCTGTTACATAGTATCATGTGTTTTTCTTTCTTTCCTTTTTATGTCCCCTTTTCTTTACGATGCTAAAGACATTCCGGTGGGCTGTGGGGCAGCAGGCCTATGTGGGTCCATACAGCCCAAATAATTTTTAATTGAGCTAGCAGCCAAGTTGGCTTGGAGCACCGTGGAAATGTTAAGCCCCTTTCCCTTGAAACCGCTGATTTAAAAAATGAAAATATTATTCCTAAAAAAAAAGTATTTTGCCTCTTCTGTGAACAGGCGAAGCAGACGTAATGCAGGCGGCATTCTTACTTTTGTGAGATGTGGCCACCTTAGCAGTCCCGGCCTGGACTTGCAGGTTCCTCCCGTGGAGCTCCAGACCCCTTGGTGTTGTCTCGTCCCAAGGCACGCGTCTCGCTTTCTCTCTCATCAGCGTGATGCTTTGCCCGGTCCTGGTCCACGTGTGCCACCGCTCGGCCTCGATTCCGCTGCAAAGCGTTGGTGGGGCGGGTGGGGACTGCGCCGAGCTGTCCTGGCCGGGTGGCGGGGGTCCTGCGGAGTCCTGCGGGGTCCTGCAGCCTGGCGCGGTCTGTGCGTTGTGCAGCCCTGTCCGAGCCCCACTAGATGGCAAACGCGTGAAGGCTTTGCTGCGCCGCTCCGGGCGGACTCGGGCCCTGTTTGCACTGCCAAGGAGTGGGCTGGAGATTGATTTTTTTTTTTTTTT
>NW_010232791.1:1869-2242 GCF_000690775.1 Eurypyga helias | reverse complement strand
TGGGACATCCCTGTGGCACCCCCCGTGGCACCCGCTGTGGCTGTGATGCCCCCCCCGTGGCACCCACCGGGGTCCAGGACACCCTCAACGGCCACCACGTGCCCTGGCAGCCACAGGGACACCCACGGCGCGGCGTGTCCCAGCGTGTTCTGGCGTGTCCCCGAGCGGCAGGTGTGTCCTGGCACATCCTGACATGGGATGACATGTCCCAGCGTGTCTCACCGTGTCACGGCGTGTCCCTGTGTCCTGACGTGTGATGACATGTCCCAGCACACCATGGCATGTCCCCGTGTCCTGACGCATGACGACACGTCCCGGCACACCACGGTGTGTTCCCGTGTCCTGACGGGTGCCGACACGTCCTGGCAGGTCC
>NW_010232791.1:0-1719 GCF_000690775.1 Eurypyga helias | reverse complement strand
GTCCCAGCACACCACGGTGTGTCCCCGTGTCCTGACACCTGACGACACGTCCCGGCATGTCCCGGCACACCACGGTGTGTCCCTGTGTCCTGGCGTGTCCTGATACGTGATGACACGTCACGGCATGTCCCGGCACATCATGGTGTGGCCCCGTGTCCTGGCGTGTCCTGACACGTGATGACACGTCCCGGCCCACCACGGTGTGTCCCTGTGTCCTGGCATGTCCTGACGTGTGACGGCACGTCCTGGCGTGTCCCGGCACACCATGGCGTGTCCTGGCGTGTCCTGACGCTGCATCCTGGTACGTCCCACCGTGTCCCACCGTTTCACGGCGTGTCCTCGTGTTCTGGCGTGTCCTGATGCCTGATGACGTGTCCCGACGTGTCCCTGTGCCCTGGCGTGTGCCGATGCCTGATGACACGTCACGGCGGAACCCGGCACCTCGTGTCCACGCGCATCCCAGTGTGTCCTGACGTGTCCCGGCGTGTCGCCTCCTGATGTCCCCAACCTCTCCTAAAGGGGGACGGGGATTCCCGTGTCCGCCCTCCCCCCCCGCACAGGTGGCCCGTGCCTCAGGGCTGTCCCCGTGGCTGCCACTGTCCCTGCTCCAACCCCGGTGCGGGGTCCCCGCGAGGGGACAGGGATGGGGACAAGACTGGGGGGACACTGACACGGGACGTGGCACCAGGGATGTGACACGGGGACACGGTGCAGGGACATGACACGCTGGGGTGTGACCCAGGGACGTGACACGGACACGGTGGAGCGGGATGTGACGCGGCACGGGGACACGGCTTGGGGATATAACACGGGGACGCGGGCACGGGGATGTGACACGGATGTGACAGGATGGAGGACGATGTGTGGGGACACTGGGGACATGGGACAGGGAGACAAGGTGGCACAGGGATGTGGCACGGAGATGGCACGGGGACACGGCACGGAGATGGCACAGGGATGTGACACGGCACGGGGACGTGGCACGGAGATGGCATGGGGACACGGCGCAGATGTGGCACGGAGATGGCACGAGGACATGGCGGAGGGATGTGACACAGATGGCACGGAGACGTGGCACGGAGATGGCACAGTGACATGGCGGAGAGAGGTGACACGGAGATGGCACGAGGATGTGACACGGAGATGGCACAGTGACATGGCAGAGAGGTGACACAGGGATGTGACAGAGATGGCATGGGTACGTGGCATGGAGATGGCATGGTGACACGGGGATGTGACACGGCATGGGGATGTGACACGGTGACACGACGTGGGGACGTGGTGTGGAGGGACAACATGGAGACACGGCAGAGAGGTGACACGGCAGGATGGCGCCGAGGTGGCACCGGGATGTGACACGGGGACACGGCACCAAAGAACGACACGGAGAGGTGACGTGGGGACACGGCACGGAGAGGTGGCGCAAGGGACGACGTGGAGCGGTGGCACGGAGGTGGCTCGGGGACGTGACACGGAGTGACAGCGTGGGGATGTGACACGAGGACACGCCACGCGGAGGGACGTCACGGGGATGCGACGCGGAGGGACAGTGTGGGGACACGTCATGGGGCCGGGACATGAGGGACGTGGGGACACGTCACGGGGCCGTGACACGGGGACAGCGTGGCCCCACGGCAGAGGCCCCCGGGCGACAGTGGCCCTTGGTGACAGGGACACGGGGACACGGGTGAGGCCGCGCAGTGACAATCAGGCGGGGGA
>NW_010232790.1:0-26248 GCF_000690775.1 Eurypyga helias | reverse complement strand
AAACCCTAATGTTTATTATATATATATATAAATAATATATTATATTATTCCCTCAAGAAATCTTCATCTAATCAAAGAATCATTACTAACAAATCATTGTGTGAATGTGGAGTGGGAGGTCATGCAGGAATGTAAATATAATATACACAAGCAATAAGAGCTCTTTAAAGACTGAGATTCACTGTTGATATAAAGACAAAAGATGCAAATAACTAGATTAAGCTCACCTATATTTCATCACTAGGGGTTTGGAATTTTGTCTCCCTCTGTCATGGACCAGCCTGTCCAAAGGAGGTGAAAAACCACACAGCCTTTGGAAAATGATCACCCTGTACTGATCATAAAGCAACCCCTGCTCCTAAGAATTAGGTGAGACACGAAAGAAGCATTGAACAGCTCTGGTAAAACAGAAACAGTTATGCATTCAGCTATGTACGTGGAGTTCACCCCCGTCTGCCCTGTTTAGGTTCAGTACCTGTGTCTTCTTCATAATCCAGGTCAAAATTTTACAAGTTTGTTTCATACAACCAGCAGATAGGTAACCTTCATTCTTTCTATCCCTTATTTTGCTAACTATTCCTTCTCTTCTGGACTTCTCTCTCCCTCCTTCTGGGTGCGGGAGAGGTACTGCAGAAGCTGTTCTTGCTCTGCTGAAGGGCAGCTTCAGACCAGAATCAGAGAAGCCACAAGGCAGGGTGAAGCTGCTTTGCCTCTGGGCATTCACATTGTCCAAACTGCAGTCAGCTTGGTGCCATTTTTGTGTTGGGAAAAAACAGGAGATGGAACATTGATTTGTTTAGCACAGTCAAGTTGTCTTTGTGTTTCAATGGTCATAAATTTCATAACTTTCCATAAGTGTGTTACAAGGTTATTCAAATGAAAAGAGAGAAAATAAAATTAATTAGTTACATCTATTTTAGAGAAATAATTCCTTGTGGAATTAAATACATTCAAATCTTTCAAGAGTCCCTTTTAGTAGAACATCTAGAGATGCTAGATTCATTATAAGATCATCTTGGGGATTAAAGGACAATATTAATGACTTATTTTATTTATTTAATTTTTACTACTCTGAGCAGTAAGAATAATATACAAACTTCAAGGATTATTATGCAGTTGTTTGATTAGGTAAAACTTTATTAATCTCCTGAGCTATTAATCTTTGTGAGTCACATACCATCAGAAAGGCTTCCAGTACTTAACTGTGATAAAAATTATCTAATGCACTTTTTCGTCACTATGTTTTGCCTCCAACTTTTTTGCTCTCTTATTTCCCCTCTACCCACAATCCTTGCCTTTCCCTTCAACTTCCTAAAACATCTAAATATTCACCCATACTGTAGGGGATTTTAAGTTGAACAGTCCCTGAACGGGGTGTAGAATGGCCTTAGGAGTAGGAAAAGAGAGAAACAGCAAACCCCCTCTGTCATATGAAAGTTTTTGTTACAAGGCTTCCAGCACACCCACTACTGCAATCTCTCATTATTCGCTGCGCAGGGCCAGAGCCTGAACAGAAGGATGAAAGCATCCTGTCATATTGCCTGAGCTGTAAACTGCAATTCCCAAACCCACCCCATCTGCAAAGATTGTGTAGGTTAAGTCTCTCATTATTTTTATAGTCCCAGTCAAGTAAGTGTATAACTACACAGGCTATTTTTTAAAAGAAGAGCCTCATTTCCTTTGTGCCAGAAGTCCATGGCAGGAAAAATTAACTAAGCTCTAATATTTAAAGAAAGGAAGAGGGTTCTGGGCCTTACATCAGGAGAGGACTTAGGCTGTAAATAATCAGAAAAATACAAACAATTCTGGAGCAGTTTATAGCACAATTGCTGAAAAGAAATAAAATTCCTTTTCATTAGTAAGGACAAGAAACTACAGGTGAAAGAAATTTTATTCAAAAAATTAATTATTCTGTTTGACAAGGAAACTGCCTTTGCACTCATAAAACATGAAAACATTCTGCTTTAGAAGTCATGTGAAAAAACATGAGTAATTTCATTTTGGTGAAGAAACAAACAGAAGCGTTAAGGGAAAAAAGAAGGGACTAATGTTCGTGGGTGGCAGAACTGTAACATTTCAGAGGTGCAGTCAACACTGATTTAAAACTCATTTTGAAGTAATTATACAAAAATAAAGGCATCACATTTGATGGTCATTTCTGAAAATGTCAACTCTCCATGCTGCCTATGAAAAGTTAGCAATACCAGCCACTCTTCCAAATATTGTAAAATAACCATCGTCAATATTTTTGGCCAGACAAGTAACTGAATTTCACCATTATTTTCTTGTTGTTGCTGAAAGATGATATTTCTTCAGTTCAAATAACATTTTATCTGAATGCAGTTTAATATATTAGCATACAAAAGGCTAATTTAACCTTGAAATCAAAGTTGTAAATTCAAGTAATACTGTCAGCTGCCTGTGTTACAAGCCCTTTTAAAGAGAAAAGTTCACAGCAGATTACCCAGCCATTAACAAAATCAACAGCTACAAATTAAAAGATTAACAATCAATTTGGAAACATCTAGCCATTCCTCACTTCTTGTATATAATGGTGCAAGCAAAATTAATTGCCATGTAGATGTCAGTATAATGCACAAAAGAAATGTCAATGATTAGCCAGCGAAGCTCCCACCAAGACATTCAACATGGACAGCTTCTCCCCTCTTGTGCACTTCTCAAGTTTGAAAGACTGGAGAGGACAAGAGGTATGTCCCAGTAATGAAGAGCCAGGAATAGGAACCCATTACTTGTTTTGAAAGTCTTTCAAGGTATACCAATATAATTATCTGGTCACAAAAGATGATTTCAGTTTCTGTTGAGATGGAACATCCTAGCCAAGAGCACACTACTATTTGCATTTGCTCTGTGTCTGTTTAGATAGATTTTTTTTTTTTTAAATCAATGGAAATCTACTTTAATGAATGTTCCAGAGCCTCTTTGTAAAGAGATAGTGTTACATGCAAATAGTGAGGCTGTTTGAAAGGCAATGCCATGGACATAGGATAATTTTGTATTGAGAGAAAGATGATGTTATGGACTCAAGGAAAAGCCAGGCTATTGTAAAATGTTCACAAATGCTCCTCTGTTATTCAAGGTTGTACACATTTCTAGATCATCTACTACTCACCCTTTAGAAACCAAAGCTGAAAAATAAAAGCTAAAGTTTTTTTTTTATCTTGATTCACCCAGTATGTGCTCTCACCTTTCTGAGAAGTTATAGAGTAGTCTGACTCAAGTCTCATTTACCACTTCTGAAGCACAAGGCTTCTAATGATGTGACCTCTGCTCTGGAGTTCAGTGATGCTTGGCACAAGAACTATCATCATTCCACAAGACAAGTCCTGTGAAGATCTGTGGTACTGCGGTCCTATCTTGGCTCTCCCATGTAGCAACTGAATGACTTTAGTAAACTACTAAAACATTCAGAACATTTATTGTTTCCTCTATAATGCTTCTTTTCAGATTATTTTATGACTGCTAGAAGCAGAAACCTATGAAGACCTATCCCAGTCCCAGAAAATTAAAAAAGGCTCTGAACGGTGAATTAAAGCCGTGAAGAGCTACAGGGGCCAACAATCCCTAGTTCTGATTAGAATATGTTCTCTCCCATCACCAAATAAAAGTAATATCTAGAAGAAGCTATGATGTACTTGAGAGTTAATTAGTCTTGGAAATAAAATCAATAATCAGATAAAATTATCTTTCCACTGTTTCTTCAAAGATGATGCTGTTGGACAAGTATGTATGAACGACAGATTCAGTGAACCCATCTAAACAACCTATAGAAGAAAACCTTGTTTATAAACCAGAAAGAATGCTTGCATATGAACATTGTTTTGAGTTGTTCACTGACCTGTTTTCCCAATTGTTTCAAACATACAGATTCAATAATTAGGTTGTGCAAGACAACATAGAAACTGCATATTTATATTTGTTATGATGCTGAAAACCTCTTTCCTGACAGCCCACTTCATAAGAAGCATTTATTTTTACTATAGCAATAGCACTGATAAAGTGACTTCTCATGGAAATCAATGGAAACATGTCAATTTTGATAGATCAGACCCAAAATAGCTGCTAATTACCATACTCCAAATTTATTTTGGATTCATTTAATGTTTATCTCTGCTGCAGCAGTTGGGGGAGAGATGCTTGTTATTTCAGCGTGCAAATGTATTCATGCAACAAGAAATATGAGAAAAGCATAATAAAATACATTATTATATATAGTTTCTGCTTTTCTGTTGTGATGGTTCAGAACACATTATGCAGTAAGTTTAATAAAATCTATTAGAAGTTTATGTCCAAAAACTACCTATGGTGAAATAACTGTCCTATATAAGAAAGGGCTTCAATGATGAGAAAACTTGTAGCATCTTCCTCCAAAAGAGGCTGTGTGTTTAAACCCATATACACCCAAGCCCAGACTGGCATGAGGAGGAGGACTTGGGGGTACTGGTGGACGAGAAGCTGAACACGAGCCATCAGTGTGTGCTGGCACCCCCGAAAGCCAATCGTATCCCGGGCTGTATCAGGAGAAGTGTGGCCAGCAGGTCGAGGGAGGGGATTCTCCCTCTCTACTCTGCTCTCATGAGACCACACCTGGAGTACCATGTCCAGCTGTGGAGCCCTCAACATAAGAAGGATATGGAACAGTTGGAGCAAGTGCAGAGGAGGCCATAGAGATGCTCAGAGGGCTGGAGCACCTCTGCTATGGGGACAGGCTGAGAGAGTTGGGCTTGTTCAGCCTGGAGAAGAGAAGGCTCCGGGGAGACCTTATAGCACCTTCCAGTCCCTGAAGGGGCTACAAGGAAGCTGGGGGGGACTTTTTACAAGGGCCTGTAGTGACAGGACAAAGGGTAATGGGTTTAAATTGAAAGTGGGGAGGTTTAGATTAGATATCAGGAAGAAGTTCTTCATGGAGATGGTGGTGAAGCACTGGAAGAGGTTGCCCAGAGAAGCTGTGGATGCCCCATCCCTGGAAGTGTTCAAGGCCAGGCTGGATGAGGCTTTGAGCAACCTGGTCTGGTGGAAGGTGTCCCTGCCCATGGCAGGTAGGTTGGAACTAGATGGTCTTTAAGATCCCTTCCAACCCAAACCATTCTATGAAGTAATAATACTGAATTTGTCTTAAGTAGTATGGACAAAAGTAGGGTAAAAAGGGAAAGTAGGGTGCTGAAAACCTGAGGAAGAAAAGAGATAAGTAGTAGCTACTCAAAAACATGAAGAAAATAATTTTCCAGTGATGGACAAGAAGCATATGGAATAATTCAGAAAGGAGGTTTGCTAATATTAATTAATTTAATTGCTTTTAAAGTGTAATCCTCAAGATGTTTATTATGTTATTCCTTTTAAATAATACCAAAGCTTCTTAATTTGCCATAGTCTTTATATTTAAAGGTGTCTTTCTCTTTGTAAGATATTTGCTTGTTTTTTTAATAGTTTGATTCCAGCTATTGGTTAAAGAAATGTCTACTCAGGTTGAAAGACATTTGAAAGTGAACTCTCTAATGTCAGTTCAAGTGTGTTTTACATAAAATGAATGAGAGGAGTCAGGACATATACATAAGAAATTCTTCACAGAGAGGGTGGTGAGGCTCTGGAACAGGTTGCCCAGAGATGTTGTGGATGCCCCATCCCTGGAAGTGTTCAAGGCCAGGCTGGATGAGGCTTTGAGCAACCTGGTCTAGTGGAAGGTGTCCCTGCCCATGGCAGGGGGGGTGGAACTAGATGGTCTTTAAGATCCCTTCCAATCCAAACCCTTCTATGATTCTATGATTCTATAAAACCCGTGTTAAAATGGTTTTGCTTACATATAATTTTAACAGTTTGAGAACCAAACTAGATTTCTATTTGAGGGAAATTTCATAAAAATAATTAAAAATAAGCATAATTAGCCAGTATTATCTGTTTCCTATTTTACCTGTTGGGTTTTTTTAATCATTGCAAGTTTAATATGTGGCTTTAAAATCTGACAATACATCTTTTCAGAATGCTTTTTAATATCTGATAGTTTGAGCTTATTAGTGAATGGGTCCTATTAAGGATTGTTTAGAAAATAACTCTGTCTATATAAGTCAGATGTATTTATGAGAGTTTATTGCCTAAAAAACACAACACTGAAATACATGTTAGAAGTTATACTGAGGAAAAAATATTTCCTTCTGTAAGAAGTTATAGCTGAGATTGTTTTATGGTATTGTAACATTAAGACATACATAGCAAAGCCACAGTATTCTGTATTCTATAAGAAATTGGGGAAGGAGAAAGAATATGTTGTCGTTTTAAGAAGATCTACTTCACTTAATATACTATAAACAAATATGTCGGAAAATTAAATTTTCCTGGAACTTAAAAGCAAACATAATTCAGTCCTGAAAAGTGGGAAGTAAAATCCTGCGTGTCCTTGGCAAAAGTGAGTCTGTCATTATATTCAGTCATCACATAACACCACTTCACTATTTTGTGGAGCCTTGCAGTAGATATTAACATGTAAAACAATTATAGTAGCCAAAAATGCCCTTCCAAAGAAGGACAGTCAAAGAAATCAGAAACAGAAGTAGCTGAATTAAAATTAATTTGTTTATGGACAGTGATAAAAAACAGAATGTATTGTTTCCTAACGAATTTCATCTAACACAGTGTTCTGCTGAAAGACATTATTTTGGTACATGAAGAAAGCTATGAAAACAGTTGTTATGCCTGATATCCTGGCAGTGTTTTCCATGTCAGAATCCTTTGTCAGACCTTCCTTAAATCTGTGAACTATTTTGCTTCAGCCATGAAACAATGTTTTAGTTAAGGATTAAGTTAATGGCAAGTTTGAAACTTAAACCCAAATTTATTTTGATTTATGAAAGTAAAAAATTGTTCTTCTAAAAACAGAAAAATGAAAACTTTCTATCATATTTCAAGGATCAGACTTTTACTTTTTTTCACACTTTTAAAAATAAAGTCATTATTTGTTTGAGACTCATCACAGAAGGAGTCATGACCTTAAAAGAATATTCTACAGGAAGTTATTGGTAGGTTAGTTGCAGCAATTCTCATTAACAGTAGAAACAAAATGTTGCTGTGGTTTAAATATCAGAACTGGCAGCTGACTTATCATAGAAGCTGTAGCTACAATGTCAGACATGCATGAGCACACAAAAAGCACTGTTATATTACATTTAAATCCAAAGGAATAGTATTATTTTCTTCCTGTTCAGCTATAGGAAAATCTTGTTCTTAAACTGGATACTTGCAGTTGAATTTAATTTTAAAAATAATCTCTTGGACAGAAATCATAGGCAGATTCCTCTGGTCAATAGTTTCTTGAAGAAATTTCCAAAGAAACCCATTTACTGTTCAATCACATCAATGAGAATCTTCCTTTGCTAGCAAATGCTCATGTATTTATCAACCCAACTTTCAATCTCTCAGCCTAGGTCAGGCTTTTAACTCCAGAGGCAATGATTTCAGGATTTCAACCTACCCACCTCAAACACTTGTAAAGACTGACAATCTTCATTTTTGGGTGACCAACCCAAAATCTTGGTCCAAGGTTATAATGTCAGGCACATTACAAGACAGCAAAAATCACGAAACCCTTTTCCATCTGTTGTACCTAAGCAAATTTCCAATGCTTATTAAAATAAAGCATAGATATATTAGTATTCAGCAGCGTCATGGTTTAATCCCAGTGAGCAACTAAGTACCACACAGCCACTTGCTCACCTCCCTCTCTCCTCCAGTGGAGGAGGAGAATTGGAGGAAAAGATACACTCATGGGTTGAGAAAAGAAACATTTAATAATTTAAAGTGAATGAAATAAAACGTTATCAATAATACTAACAATGCTAATAATATGCAATGAAAATAATGGAAAGGAAAACAAATTATATGACCGCTCACCACTTGACAACTGACCAATAGACAGAGCTAGAGAGAGAGAGAGAACACCCCTGGCCCAACCCCCAGCTTATATACTGAGCATGACATTTTATGGAGTCAAATACTCCCTTGACCAGTCCAGGACAGGTGTCGTGATATTAAACCATCCCAGCTTCTTGTACTGAAGAAGGTGAGAACACAGGCACAGCATCAGAAACTGAAAAAGTCCTTGACTTGGTACAAACACTCCTTAGCAACAACTAAAACCACCAGTGTTATCAATACTCTCCTCTGCACAAATCCAAATTACGGCTTCATACTCAACACTGTGAAGAAAATCAACTCCATCCCACCCAAAACCAACACAAGTAGCTTATACATAATTTCTAAAATAACCTCATATTTGAAAAGAGAAAAAATAATGGTAAAACATGTATACTGGAAAAAGTTTTGAGGAAGATGGCCATAACACCTGATATTGAAAGGTACAGTTGCCAATGTAAATTGGCTCAAAAGGAAGATACAAAGATACCTTTTGAAAAACTGAAGCTCAGTAAAATGGTCATGAAATAAATATTTATGGAAAATGCCTGTCTTCAAAGAAATATCTCCTCACTCCTCATTGTCCAGTTAATGTACCACAATGTTAATGCTTGAGAACTGGGAAGTGAACAAAAATATCCCCAGAATACAAAAAAAAAAAAGGTAGAAATTAAATTATTTTTGTGACAGTGCAACACATATGGCAAAAACTAAATTTAGATTGGCTGTGATCCCATACATCCCATTAATTTTGGCTTTCAAACCTGGGAAGGCTGTTTGGAACAGCCTCAACACAGTAGGGCCCTGGCCCAAGACACCAAGGTATTGGAGGAGAGTAACCATGTGTGAATATGCACACATATTTATAAAGCAGACAGGGAGAAATGCAGGAATTCATACAAAATTCCACACATCCATTCTCCCCAATCTCTCATTTACCTCCCTGAAATGTATCTGCATGAAGATCAGATACTTGTCCTTAGACACAACTCACTAGTGCCTGACTGGGCACAAGCAAAGCTTGTACAGTGCACAGTTAACAGGGCAGAGATTTCTGAGACAAATATTTAGGTTAATATGATTAAATGGATGGAAGCGTGTTTGCAGGTGAGAATGCACAGACATGAGAGGGAGCAAGCTTTGAACTACGGCATAAAGGATTCTGCTTTGTAAAAGGAGTTAGTCAAGAGCATCCCTAAATTATGATCAGCTCCTGGCAGGAAAACATACCTAAGAAAAGCTGCCTGCAAATTGTGCCAAAATCTGAATTGTTTGAGTCCCAGTGATTGATCTGCTGTCCTCATTACACTTCTTCCCACCTTGCAACATTTCTCAGTGGACCAAAATTTTGAATTGGTGTGACAAACTTTCAATTTAAAAATAATAAAGCAATGTATGACATTCCACCACTGTGACCTCAGCTGCATCTGTAGCTTGAATGGGAACAGGGGAGTTGAAGTTCCATAGCTTGAAAGACCATTGTAGAGGGAAAAATTCCCAAAGAAAGGGAAATCCAGAAACCCAATACTGCAAGATCCTGCCAGATTCATGTGATTCACCCATCAAAGTCAAACTATTTCAGCCCATTCACTGGCTCTGGCATTAGAGAAATACTTGTAGCAGTCACCATGAACCTGTGTACTAAACTGGGAGTCACAGTGAAAACTGTAGTTGTCTGTGTGATATTTGCCTGCGTACCAAATCAAGATGACCTGGGAATGAGATAACCACAGCTGCTTTTCACCCTACAGGCCTAACCATTTATTCTTGTGTTGATTTAAATCATGAGTATTCGAGTGGGGTTTTTTCACTGATGTTAAAAAAAAAAAAAAAAAATCCAGACTAAATTCATAGTCCTTCACAGTTTTCTTATTTGTTTCTGAAAATTTTGCTGAATTAGGTCTGTTACTGAAAGGTGTGCTTATCATTCTTGTGAACCTGGGAGAGAGATTTTACCTGGGCAGATGACAGAACTGAAGAAAGGAGAGAGAAAGAAAAAGCAGCTGCACTGATTTTGTTTCTCCCAGTTGCTTTCTGTTTTGATCTTTTTTGTCCCACAACTTGATAAATGGTTAAATTAAGAACGGTACTTGAAACTGAAGTGTGAATGAATTGCTTCATTAGTGTTCACAGGCTACATTATAGAGTATAAGTACACAACCGAGGTTTGACATAAAAGTAAACTGTGTTTAGGGTACATTAAAAACCAGACTCATGTTTCAAGTATAATCTTGCAGACTAATACAAGTCAGCTGGAACATGTTAGCTGTTTCTGGCTGTCAAAACAAGACACTGAGAGGTATTTCTCCGGCTAAGATTCAAAGACAAACTTGCCATTCTTGTTGCTAAAGTTCTGCAATTGGCCCTAAATTACAGGTGAGGGCACTATAAGCAAAAATAAAACCTTAGGACAGGCTAAATGCAGATATATTTAAGTGAAGTATCTTTAAAAGGCACAACAAAAACGTGCTCACTGATGTTTCCAACACAACAGTAACTCCCAAGATTAATATTGTTTCATGTTTGGTATATAAATACCATTATTTAGAGAATAATTCAAGCTTTTTACTAAAAAATGTATATTATATACACATTTTCTAGTAAAAATTTGAAGAAAATTGCCTAAAAATAAAATTCATATAATCAAATAGGATTACACATGAAAAGTTAAATCCGCTGCCCAGTGCGCTTGAATCAGAGAACAGTCTGAGGTGTACAGCAAAAGGAATGAAAATACCAGATAAGATTTTTCCTTTATGATTATTAAACCTCACTTGATATTGTTGCAGGAGACATGATACTCTACGGTAGCTGCATTTTTTCTAAATAAATGGAACTCTAGAGCATTTCTGTACTTTTTTCAAATAGGTTTCTGATATAGTAAAGTACACCACACAGAATTATTTGAAGTTTAAATAGTATTTTTTCTTTTTTTTAATTGTTAAATATTGCTTAAAAAATAGAAATTAGTATGTTTCTTGTCTTACTTCTATTTTACTAGTTTGAAAAGTATTTTGAAAGACAGCTACCTATTTTTTTCCTATAAGATATATCATTTCAGCTCAAACTACTTAATTGAATTCCACAGCATAAAAAGCCATGTTTAGTCACTGATGTAAATAGGATGATTTTAAAGAACACTCAGCACCAAACTGCTTCTTTGATAGTGAAGCACTTTTTCTATTTGGTCGCCTCAGCACATAATCCAAAATTCCAGCCAGAAATTAGTAAGATCTTTATTTAAAAGTTCTCAGCAGTGTTTGGACTTTGACTTGATAACAAGTTTTTACAGTTTAAGATAGGGGATAACCGAAATTTAATGCATTGTAATAGAATGAGTAGTAGGAAAAAAGTGCAGACTGTATTGTCTGAAAACTGTTATGAGAAAGCTGATGATGCTGGCATCATGCACACACAAGAACTTACATCTGGCTTCCTCTGAGTAAAATTCTTAAAAATAAATAAAGAAGAAAGCCCTTCCAAGAATACGAAAGAAGGAAAAAGGGAAAAAAAAAAACCAACAGTCTCTGGGATTTTAAAACTCTTAAGACTTCCAAAAGTTTGCAACCTTGGGCCATTACTGCATTACACCAAGCAACTACATTGATTTTAACAAAGCTATGTAAGTGGAAAACTACTGTATTGGAGAACTTCATGCAGAGAAGACAAATGGAAATATTTGACTTAGTTACCTGAAAAAGTCTGTCATCCTTCATGAAAACTAGACAGTCGGTCCAAAACCTAAGCTATTAACATTTTCAACTAATCCAAGGTTTGTAGGTTCTGTGACACTGGGCTATAAAGTGCCTAAATGTTTCAGTCTTGCCCCACATTTAAACCCATTGGATACAAAAGTAAAAAAAGTCAGCTTGGCAGAGGGCTCCACAGTGAGACTATCCTCTGAAACCTGGGATATCAGGCTGATTTTTCTATGGATCTTTACAGAGACTAAACACAAAGGCTAGTGAACTCCAAATCTATTTAGGTCAAAGTCATCTAGTAGTACAGCCAAAACAATACACTGAGTGGTCTGCTCAATGGCTTCTTTATTCACAGCAACAGTGGGAGACCTGCCTAACCCCAAGACTGTTGAAAGGATCCCAAGGCAGTGAGCAAGATTGTCTGTAAAATACATTGTAAGGATGAGGAACCAGGAGCATGATGATGATGGAATCACCTACCCCCAGAACACTACAGGACACTTCTCTTCAGGGCATCTGATGATTACCAAAAATCTCCTGAAAAGTCCAAAGGCTAATCCTCTCTTCTAAAATCAGACAGCTTGCGGATGTCTGAGAAAGGTGATGGTCCTTTTTTTACTATGCTAGACTAACTCCATTTTCAGTGTCAGAGGTAATTCACCTTTGGAGTCCCACAACCCTACTGCAAATACGATACCCCAGAATCACCTCCAAATTTGGGGATCAGATGAATTAAGGTGGTTTAATTTCTATTATGCAGTTTACAGAGCTCAGTCCAGTTCTTTTTTCCCCTTCCTTTCAAGAGAAAGCCCTAGGTGCAACTTGGACAGAAGCCCTTCCTGCGTGGGTCCTATACAGCGAGACTCTGGTGTAGGAGGTGCTGCCGTCCCACATCCCTCCTGCCCCTTGCCATGAGCTTGCTAACAGGTTGCCTCAGCCTATTGACAAGAAAGTGCTTCCTCATATGCACTGAAACAAAAATTTAGGTATTTGAGGTAAGAAAAGTACCCCTGTAGAATTTAAGTCCCCTCGATGAGGAGAGCTTCTTTGGACTATAACTTGGACCTGGTTTCCAAGGATGCATTATTTCTAATGGCATAGTTGTCTCTAGGCATTGCTACTCAGTGAAGGACCGTGCCCTCTTCTATGATTTCAAGCATAAAGTACCTGTAATGATCTTGATAACATAAAAAAATATAAAACAATTTCACAGTGAGTCAAATGCAAGTTTTCCTTCAACTCAGTGCAGCTAGGCTATCACCCCATGTTTCATGTTTTAGAAGCAAGCAAGCCCTACTTTCCTACACAAATATTTTAGGTTAAAACCTCTAGCACTTAGCAAGATTCTGATGATAAGTGAAAGGTTTGAACGGCTACACTTACAGAAGAACTAAAAAAACAGATAAAGCACTGCCTTGTTCGTACAATAAAAAAGTAAGGAATAAAATGTCACAAGTTGTCACATAAATTTCAGCATTCAACAAAAATATATTTTCTTTCATACTTGTTTTGCAATAGAAACAGATCATCATGGATGTAGACATTTATCTGATCTATATTTCTTCCACAGAAGTGGGGTTTTTTTTATACACACAAGTAAATTTCATTGAATCTTCCTTGTGATTGAAGATTAAACAGTTGGTCTTTATCAAACAAATTATGACAACACTATGGTAAAACACAAATTAAAATCAATTCCCTAAATAAAACATATCTATAAAATTTTTCTGGTGGAACCTACGGGTACTGTGTGGGAGTCTAAGTTCCCAGAAAACAAAAAAAATACAGGCCTACTTTCCCACCTTCCCTCTTCCTCCACCATCCTCCTTTTTGTCACCAAAGGAGTTAAGAACCCCAAAGTTATTATTGATGCAAGTGTCCTGCATATCATTTACATTCTATGATCCCCTAATATATCCATATATTACTGATCATCCATCTTCCAATGTCAACTTTTCTGTACTCCAAAGTGGTAAAAGTGCATTTTAAAGTAATAATTTTACATAAAGCAATTCAGCTGCGGTGATGGATGAAATTCCATTTTCATTGCAAACCATTTTAATCATGTATAGAATAACAAAAAATAAGGTCACTTAAAATGTGTGTATAACACCAAACAGAAGGTCGGTTTCTGACAGAGCAGAACTAAAGAAACTCTCTCCAAGTAGATTCCCAAGTAATAAGTCTCAGACATTTGATAACGAGCTTTGTGACAGATAATTATTTCATGACGGACACAAAAATGTTGACAGTGGGAAAGTGACATAAAAAGCTGAGACTTGCCAGTAATGCTCTGCCAATGTCCACTGCAACATGAGGAGAACATCAAGGCGGAAGGATGACTCTGCTTCAGCCAAGAAACTAATGCATCTTTGGAGATTATGAGCACACAGGAGGAAGCAATTGCCCTAAGAGATGGCACTGCTCATGACATGGATGCCTAAAGACTCCAGGGAAGACACTCCTTTACTTCAAGGCTTCATGCAGATTTGAGTCAGCAGAAGTATTTACCTGATACTAGCACATATTCAGCACCATTGATCAAAAAGGAAAATACCATCATCATGTTCTAGAACCCATTTTCAAATCCCTTGTGATATTTTGCTTAGTTCAGCCAGATTTACTTTATTGAATCTGTCTGTGTTTGCAGGCCTGCATGACAAATAAAGCGGAATTAAATTGTTGCCTCTTGCAGCGAAGTAAGTTACACACGTGTAAGAAAATAATAGCTTTTTTAATAACCCAAAGCATTATCTTAGCAAGACTAAGTATGCATATCATAATAAATGAAGTATTAATGCAAATTAATGTCTGGAAAAAATATCTTTTAGCTAAGACAAATGTATGCTCACACATTTCTATATCACATAAATGCAATTAGTAAATGGCTGAAGTAACAATGCAGCTTATCTATCATATTTTTTATGTATTTAAAATAGTTTATTTTCCTTAGTTCCTTTGGATTTTGCTCTTGCCCTACTTGGAAATGTAATTTAATTCTTTAAATTTTTCTATTTATGGAACCATAGAAAATGAGGTCTTACTACTGTAAAGAAGACAAATAGAAGAGTTAAGTAACAAAGTAATTAACTGTCAATATTTTTTGAAAGCTGCATCCCAAATAGTGGGAGGAGTAAATAAAAAAGCTAGAATAGGTTTGTTTATCATTAAGGAATTCTATTACACATTTTAAAAGGTGTGTATGTGGGTGCACACTGCAGACAGATGATAAATTATTCCTTCAGGACAACTATGCGTTATGATCATTAAATGCTATCACAATTATAACAGATACCACGTTCTCTCAAGATATGCAGAATGATTAGCAAATTTAATACATATGAGTCTATAAAGAAGGCTAGAGGTTGTTTCTAAGAGTACCTGATATAACAAATTAAACTAAATTAAATATCAACAGACTCTTAATGGATGAAATTTATTACATTGAAAGAAAAAGAAAAAGGAAAAGACACATTCAAGATGTGAAAAATTATCAGATGGACTCAGTGAAAAAGTTTCACTGGGATATTCTTTGGTGCTTTCATACAGAAATTTGTGTTTCCTCTTTAATATGATGCTGGACTTAACAAGTGATGTCAGGTTTAAAATATGCCTGAAGAACAAGATGAAGCATGGTGGTAAAACAATTTATGAAATGATGCATAAATAGCCTGAGCATTTTCCCTATGAGACTTGACAAAACATACTGGCTTCTATCCAGGCATCAAAATGTAATTAAGTATGATTTGTTATGTATATTCATGGATTATTCACATCTGAAGACTCTGCTTGCTTGAACTGCATTAGTGTATTTGGCCCCGATCTACAAAATATTTTAAGTGAAAAATCAAATTAGAGCAACTTTTCCTGGAGGAAATCAGTTTCTCTTTGTCTCCCTTTTTACAGATCTAGAGCAATTAATAGTTTGAGACACTAGATTAGTGTTAGACCATTAATCTAAATATTTAAAATAGAGACAGATGGTGCCACTACAACACACAGTGGGATCCTGCAGGAAGGAGAGCCCAGCTATGGAAGCAACACCAGTATTCCGTATGTTCAGGTTGGTGGTGAACATTTTAAAGAGAAAATTATTTGGTCCCAGCAGCAACAGAATTGCCACAATTCCTACATTAACCAAAACATTATAAAATTAGTTCAACAACCACCCCTATGCAAATGGTTACATTATCAAACCTTTATCAGGACACTGCTTCCAAACACACAGAAAAATGACTGCACTGAGCCAAGAGAAGCTCCTTTTTCTCCCATTTGTAAAGATGAGAAATCTCTCACCTTTAATCTCCTGCTAGATTGGCCTTAAGCTTTTCTGTGTTAATTTAGTAGATCACAAATTTTGCTATCTGATGATTACTTCTAGTGGAAGAAGAAGGGAGAAATATCCAAGCAGCAGCATTCTCCCCTTGCTCTGCTTTTCCCTCCCTTTCCCTGCTCCACGTTCTGCAAATTTCAGTATGGCTTAAACAACTTTTACAAGACAAGAAAAAACACAACCTCCACAGCACACTCCCAACAGTAAAGATGCTACATTTGGCCATGTGGCTAACAAACACATTATTACTGGTTCCTGTATTAAAGTATGCTTGCTTTAACATTCCTGTGTACCGCAAACTCTTCCATTCTCTAAGACTTTGTTTGTCCCACTTTATGGGGGACTAACACCAGATTCGAGACCCTTGAACGTAGCCACACTTCCATGAAAGTCTGTCTGCGTGGTAACTAACACAGCGGAGGCCAGTCACCAGCTAAAGGCACTCAAGACCTGTTACACCACTAACATCAATTTTGCTGTTTGTCATATCCTGCTATCGATACCTAAAGAAGGATGCTTACAAATCCCATTGACCGTTATGCTCTGTTCAGTTGTACAGATATGCTGGAAGGATGGAGAAAGGAAAGGGACTACATACCAGGATTTCTTCTAGAATAAAAATATATACAGCTGATAAGGATACGTAGGTTGAAACGCACATGCCTAGTCAGCAAGAAAGTGTTATAACAAAGGTTTAGGCAGACTATAGAAAAAACAGATAATTTCAAAAAGGAAAAATCATCCAAAGAGTTGGGGTTTTTGGGTTTTTTTTGTTTTGGGTGGGGTTTTGTTTGTTTGTTTGGTTTGGGTTTTTTTGCCATTGAGCTATCTAAATAATACAGTCTAATTTATTTATTTATTTGAAATTGCTTAGCATCCTGTAACTATGGTAACAATTTGCTTTGCTGAGTGCATCTTTCTTAATGTCCCCTTGCTGTAGTAATGTTTCCATCACCATCTGGCACTGACAATTTTCTTGCTTGAGTGAAAATTCCTCCAAAGTATAAAAATCAGGCCATTTATTTTTAGAGAGTTGACTGCCCCAGCTCCTATTGACTTGCAGGGTCCCAGTCAAAACCTTTGTAAATTCAGTTACATGATTTTGATATCTTAAGGGAAGAGATAAGCAGCAGTGTAAAAAATGGTTGAGTTACAAAGCTACTCAGTTGTCCTCTTGCCTTTGACAGAGAAGGTTTATTTTTCAAACTTTTTCAAGGAGTGATGTTTTAAAAACCACATGCTCCATTCTCACCTCCTTTGCTTCACAGAAAATCAGTGGTATTAAGCAGATGGCAAAACAAACTTCATTATTAATAAGACAGGTTACAAGAATATCACATGAAGACTGGGAAACCTTCTGTTTCCATGGCAAATCATTTGACTCTAATACACTTAATAAATATGTTTAACATTCCATACTCAGTAGGTCAAATGGAATCAATGTAATCACAGTTATTAGGTCAAATAAATAAGGTAAGAATTCAGAAGCACTGCAAAATATCAAATATGTACTGACAATGAGCCAGGTTGGACAGATATAGAAGCAAAAGTCCTTTCAATCATAAGACTCCCTCCTGTCTACAGTTTGACATTTCAGTAACGCTTCTGAATTCTGCTATAAACAAAAAAAAAAGTATTATTGCAGCAAAAGTATAAAAAAGGCATTATTTTTTCAGTTAGAAATAATATAACTGCTATTACACATGCATGTAATTACATTAAACTCCTTTGGCCATGGTTCTGTTTTGCATATCTGTTTATCAAAAGTCAGCTGATTGATAAATGATTTACGTATTTGACATTTTCTTCAAAATTGCATAAAAACATCCAAATAATCCTTCTAGTTTTGGGGAGAATACAGGTAACCACCAAACTCACGTGAGAACTCAGGATACATTTTATACGTATTTATTTATGTCTTTGGTGTACATGAAAAATATGGACCAGACATAAAGATGAGATCATTTTTTTTCCAGATCACTCATCCAAGCATGTGCCACAGTTGATTTCTCTTTTAACAGGTCCAGAGCATAAAACCAGAGGGTGCTGCCCTGTTCCGGCAAACATATAAGACAGGCTCCTTCATACACAAAAACGTACTTTCAGTGTGTATTCATATACACACAAATCTCTACCTCAAAGTGATTTTTTTTTTCCCTAGAAGTAAATGTTTTCAGAAAAAAAAGGAATTGACGGTAGCAGCTTAGGCTGACATTTGGAAACAATGGAAAGAGCAGCATGTAGCTCAACAAGAAACATATTGATGGAAGAAATGTATTGATGGTCACAATGGGAGAGTTGAGAGACTGCAATGACTTTCAATTTCTGAGATGATTCTGTAGGGTTTGAATGCTTCGTAGAAGAGAAGTTTTAAACTGAGCATATTTAACATGAATACTTGAGAAAGAATCTGAAAAAAAAAAGAGTCCTATTCTGCACAGTATTAAATAAGTCATATTTTTTTCAGTGAGAATTCTTTAAGTTACCTTAAAGACATGACTGAATGTCTGGTGAACTTTGATGATTAAACTTTGATGATTCAACATCTTTCAGGTTTGGGGTCTCAACAGACCACCCAGACAGCAATTTTACAAAACCTGTGTTTTTTAAATATTACTGCAAGCTTCCCCTCCTTCACAGCAGACGGGTTTTGGGGTTTTTTCAATGCTTATTGAGTGAGTATGGTACAAAATTACTACATATGAGATAATTTCTTTTATGAAAGGATTGAGGAGAAAATTTTCTATTAATTGTCTAGTTTTAATTTTTTAAAAGAGGTTAGCTTGTGTAAGACAACTTTGGAAAGGTCAGATAGTCTCTGAGGAAGACCATTAACATTTCCTGACCAGAAAACTCAATGATAACATTGACTTCCTTAGACAAAAGGATAAAGCCCAATGTTTCTGCTTTCTTCATTATAACGTAAAGAAATCTAACTTTTATTGAGAACATTAATCCCTCTGTCTGTTACAAACTGTTACAACATCCACATTTCTTTTCACTGGGAAAAAAAAAAGTCATCTGTTGAAAAGAGAATAGTTGATTCTTCCAGTCTCCTTTATAGAGAAAATTTAACACACATATCTACAATGCAGACGTGAACAAAAGCAGCAGAACTCTCAGAGCTACAAATTTCTTGAACTGAGATGTGAAAGTAACAATTTACCACACCCCAGCCAGGATCATGCTACTAAGACAGGTATCTAACTCCACTCAGATGGTTGGGCAGGAACAGCTTCTGGTGGGGTCAATCTCTCTACAGAGCCTGAACAAGTAGCGCGCGGTCATAGCCCATATCTTAGTAAGGCTAAGGGGAGATGGAATGAATGGTCACCCAGCTTGTCACTGATCTCCAGCGATGCTGTGGAGGTCAGACATAGCTTCACGAAAGTCAGCAGTGCTATAACATGAAGGAATCAATGACATGAAGACATGATTTCTTTTGAGCAGCATTAGACTGGAATTCATTCCATTGATAGAAAGAATCATAGAACGATTTGGGTTTCACTGCATACACACTACAGGTTTGCCTCACCTCAGCCTCAGGAAATACAATATTTTAGTCATTCTCCTGCCCTGGGAAGTATACGCGTAAGAAGGCTGCTGCTTCTCTTTGGCTGACATTTATTTTGTTTGGACATCAAGACCACAACTAAAAATTTTCTCTTCACAGTACCTTCAGAATCCCATCTCTATGTTTAACAAGAGAAATCTCCTCCTTACTACTGCTAATGAGAATTACAAATAGGTCAAAATAGGTAGAGAAAATAGATAAGCATATTTATAACCTTGTTATATTAAACATAGGCTAAAAGATCAAAACCAGACGCAACCAGAAAATATTTTAAAGGCAACAATCTTCTTATTCACAGTAAAATAAACATAAGAGATTTGGCATAAACTAAGAAAATTAACAGTTATGGGTCAAAAAGAAACAGCCAAAAGTATACTCCAGCTGCAAAATAAACAGGCATGAACCATTATTAATCTGATTTGTTACACCTGAACAGCCATTTTCAGGTACTAAAGCAATTCAAGCTATTTCTATTTTACATTGTAAAATTCAGTATGTATGAAGAACCATAATGTTATTTAAAAAAATATATTAAACTTCATACTCTATTCTCAAAATCTACTGTTCAGTATTCTTAAGTGTTGCCTTTCATTACTTATAACAGAAAAATTACAAAAATCTAGGAAATGGCAGAAAATACACCCACACATCTGCTACTAAGTATCTACTTATGACCATAGGAAGGCTTTGCTTATAAAGGTTTGTTGTATTCTCAGCAAATTGCCATATCTACTTCATCACATTAGGAGGGTTGTTACGGAAACAGCAAATACAAGACTGACATGCTGTAATATGTATTTTACATTCACAACTCAGCCAAAACAGATTACCGGGGTCTTTGCTGCTAGCCAGGATTCCTAGGTGCTGCAGGGATACCAAGGACTCTCCACAGGTCCCTAGGTTCCACTATTCCATTCCACTCCAACTAGTGAGAGAGTCATTATTTCACACCCATTCCCTTTAAAATATTTTTTCATCCACAGTACTTAGGTAATGATAATATGTGGCCAGTATAACCCAGAGGGGGTGGCCACGAACAACTCCTGAAATTAAAATGGATAACCTTCTGGGCTACATGGGGAGAAGGTGACTATCATATCCGTAGGTTTTGTGATGGTTATGCAGACAAATCATGATCACATTAAAAGAAAAAAAAGGAAAAAAAAAAAGAAAAAGAGAAAAGCAACCCCCTCCGCACCCAGCTCAAGTAAAACTTAATCCACAATAATTATACATACTTTAGAAACTTTTAAAGTGACATTTTTCTTGACATCTTAGTAGCCCATGTACTTTCTATCAAACAGACAGCTCTATTCAGTATGTATCATGTCTACAAAATGTTATCATGAAAATTAATGGTAATGTTATGAACCTCAGAATAAAAGCAATTAACTTTCTTTTCAAAATGCCAGCAGTACAAAACCTCTATATCTTAATTAGTTTTCTATCATCTTACGTCATATTTTTCTACAACATGCAGTTATTATTTAAATAAAATACACTTTGGGGACCTGTTTTCTAGTTTGATGAAGTACTTCTGTTCCATATTGACAATGTGAATTTAGGTTTTAACATAGTCTGGGAAGAATCTCTCCACAGAAAGGCTGAACTTCCTTCTAAATAGACCAAGCACAGACAGGTAATCCAAAACTCCTTTGTTTCTAGTTTCACAGTAGAAAGAAAAGAATTAACCTGACCATAGGCATTGTGTTAGTCCATAAACAACAACAGCATGCTGAGGATTAAAGTAACCCATTATAACGGGTTCTTCTCTTCACAGGAAAATAATAAAAAAAAGATTCTATTTTACTGAGTATCAAAGAGATAAAGTTTATTCTACCTTTCCATTTACTTTCTTGACACACAATCTGTGCAGATCATTTAATGTACAGGATCTGGTCCCTAATGTGCTCTTACCAAGAGAAGTGCAGATTCATTACTCCGTTGAGGATTTATTGGGGTTTGTTCTTGTTTTCAACTGAAATGGAAAAGCTCTCCAATCATCACGGCAAGTACAAATGCAGCTTTTGTTTCATAATTATCACAGCTATTCAGAACTTCAAAATATGACTTGTTTTTTGCTGTAGCTGTACTATGCAGATCTTAGGGGTGTCATAGAAACTAGGAATGATTCACTGGGCAGACATGTTCCTCCTCAGTCAGTAGTGAACCAACAACCCAGAACAACACTAAGAAAAATTGGTCTAATAAAGATAGTATCTTTCTTGAAACAAGTTTTTGACACATCATTTGCTTTTCTCTATTGCTCTTGATAACTGAATTCAGTAAAACATTTGTTTCCATAATCTTCGTGCTGCAGTTATGGTGCTTTATATATCTGCCTGATAAACACTGCCAATTTGTACCATTTTAACAAGAGGGCAGAAGTGTGAGCCTTATGACAGAAAAAACCCCAAACCCAAATGACAACATCTTTTGAATAACTTCTGTGGTTTTGAGTGAAATGTTCAAACACTACGCAACACGGTACTTTTTAAAGTGCTGTCCTACCCTTAGAAATAATCCAGCTCTTCTGTCTCTCAGCAATTTCCCCTTTATTTTATGAGAAAAACCTCTGTAACCTCCAGACAATCTATGTTACGCAAGGCTGGGTGCCATCTCCCTGTTCCATTCAAACTAATTAAGATTCTTAAATGAGAATTTAAGTTTACAATATTTTGATGAAACTTGACCCAGAAAATCAGGCAGTTCTCTATCAGCTCTACAGTATTTGCTTTTTAAAAAGATTGCACGCTCTATGCATGTAGTCAATTTTATTTTCAGTAGAAGGATGATTACTCTTTCTCCATCACAGCTGTTTTCTCCAAAAAACCCACATACAGTAGCCTGTTAAATATTTCAAAAGATAATGGATGATTACAGGACTTCAGATACTGTTCAGAAGGGATATAGAACCTTCTCAGTTTAAGTTCAGTTATGTTGTGGCCAAGAGTGAGCACAAGCTCACCACTACCTCTGTGTTGGACATAATATTTCATTTCTGTTCTTTCTTAAAATGCTTCAGGCAATTAACTAAAAAAATCCTGGGAAGATGTGTTTTCATAAAAGGCAGCAAACAGCAGAACAAGGCATCATTATATGATTGAGAACATTCTGTGTTAAGACTGGTAAGCAGGGAGAGACAAAGGAGAAAGGGAAAATTACATACCACTATTTGTGTTTGTTGTAGTCCTCCCTCTTCTTCCACCCTACAAAACAAGATCCCATACAGCAAGCGTTATCTACCTACTAGGAAGCAGGAGGCAAAAAGACTGTCAATCACAGGGGTATTACATACAGTAAACTTCCACCCTTTCTCCCCCTCGTAGTCATTAAAAAATAGGAAATATTTTGTAAATTAGTAAATATATTATTACAGAGAAATTCAGTATACTGTAAAAAGGGGAAAAAGAGAGGAAGATCGGATGGCAGAAAACAAGACTATGACAAACACAATTACTAGTACGTAATATTACACTTTCGTATGTCCTGTCTCCTCCCATCCTAGAAAACAAGATTTCATACAAAAAGCAGAAGTGGTAAGAAATGAAACTGGGAAATAAGCTTCTCTTAATTGCCAGCCTGAGGAACTCTTCAATCAAAATCATCCAGATTAAGCAGTAAGTCTTGTTGGTCACAATAGTAGCAAGAACTGTGTCAAAGATCAAATCTCAGTTTTGTATACTGCAGAGGTTGCTGCCTTGGTCCTTCAGGCTAGAAGACTAAAATGCTTCCAATACACTACACATGAGCAGGGAGACATCTAAGGTCTTTCTGTACCCGATGAAGTATCTTCACAGCACTGAGAAATGCTTATTTAAAGTATTACTAAAAACTTCTTTCCTCATAGAATAGAACAGACGTCTTCTTCACATGAGTGTGGCCTAGGTCAGAAAAGATGCAAGTACATCTAATGGCTCTTAAGAAAACCAAGAGGCATAGCAATCCATATGTAATGCTGAAATGACTACACAAACAGCTAACTACACAAACAGCTTCATCTGGAAGTAGTTGGTTTAAAAAAAAACAAAGTCTGACTTCGATGGGTGTTTGGGTAGAAGCAAATGAGGTGGCTCAAAGAGACTCACACAGAAAATTTTGGAATATCCAGGTTTTGAAATACAGACTATCCTTTCCTTAATGAATGGCAAGTTGTATCTTGAATACACTAGGTACAGAAATGTTTAGGAACTAAGAAGTGTTTTCTGATGATCTTGCTGTAGAGGGGAATTAACGACCAATAACTTCAGTGATCACTTGATAACAAAACTATCCTCCTAAATAAGAGCGCCCAACAGATGTAAAACAGCTTCAATGCTTAAAAATATAAAGAGAAACTGATATTGTGGCTCTAAGACAAATATGATGACTAACTACTAAGCAGAGTGAGGTAGGTGGGTCAAGGCTTGCTGTAGATAAGTTCAAGACTGAAAGAGTACCTGTTGAAATACATGCCTTGCTGCAGGAGGTTATGTCACTTTCTACACACCTTTAAGTCTCTTAGTGTAGGTAGGCAACTCAGCCAAAGGGGGAGGATAATGAGAGTTAGATACTCATGCATTAACTGGTCAAATGTTACAATAGGAAAAGCTTTAGAAATGCAGTTTCCTGACACCTTAAACACACGTTTCTTTTAACTGCTAGTTCTGGATTATGAAAGAGCTACTCTTCAGAAAAACATAAATCACTCCTCTGTATCAGTTCACATAGGAGCTACAGTGCATTCACTAAGCTATAAGAACTGGAATGTAATTAATATGTACATTTTAAAATAATTATTAAAGTATTGGGGAGCTTGCAAACTTTAGAGTGTGATTTTTTTTTTTTTAAAGGATTTTATAAAAATATTATCTACATCAGATGCAAAGGATTGAACACATGAAGGTTAAAATACTTCAGTCCTTTCGAACTGTCATTTAGAACAATATATTTAAGTCACAGGGAATAGACAGAAAAAGAGGGAACAGCAGTATGATGGAAGAAGCAAAATCCAAGAAAAGACTGAAGATAAACATTCATCTTCTATAGGCCGTATTTCCTAATAGTAAACCCAACAGAAGTAAACTTGAAGGCAGGTTGAAGGTCAAATAATCTAATATATTAAAAAAAACCCAAACCCCAGAGGCAGAGAAATTGTGAGAAAATAGAAATGTTTCAGTCCCAGGGAACAGAACAGGTAAAAATAGATTGAAAGCAAAATAAATTGCCTCTTTACCTTGTTGTAGCTACAAAATACTTTATAAAATTCTGTTTTCAGGTAGCAAAGAAAATATTTGCTGATGATAGCCAACAAAACTGAAAAACCACGTGTTACAAGACAACAGGAGAGTGCAGCACCACCAGATGACTCACTGGGTTAGAGAGGACAAGGCCAACTGGATCCCATAGCTGCTGCACACAGGTAAGTGATAAAGCTACCATGATATCCAGTAACTTCTGGCTTCCTAAATATGCCATTCATGGCTGGGTTACCTTGAACCAGAGCCTTGAAACAGGCTCAAAGTCAGCATCTTGCTACAGAACCACAGGACACACCACTTTCTGCTGTTGCACCTACAGAAATGCTTTCCAGAGAAGAAAGGATCTCGGGTAGAATTTCCAACAAGGAGTATAACCAAGATCTGCATCACAGGGCCATGTTTGCGGCTTTTTGGTTGTGGAGCCTGTTTTGACCCTACAGGTGCCTTGAGCTCCAGTCAGGTCTTGCTTACATTCATCAGCCAGTGAAGACAGAGGATACCAGGCTTTGATTTCCCCTACAAGTTCAAACTCTCCTCCTTCATACAGTTTTTATTCATTGGGAATATCCTAATAGACCTAGAAGTCAGATTACATCATCGTTAAATGCCGTTTGCTGTCAGATACATGGTGCCTGCCCAGATTAATTGGAGTAAAGCCTGCACAGCATACGTAGCACAGAATACCAAGGAGGCCCAAATCTCACAGCACAGTGCTGGTAACACGAGCAGAATGCTCTTAGACCCATAAAATTTGCACTCAGTCATCTCCATTCCAAATAATACATATGATTTTCTCGCCAAAAAACTGTAAATGGCCATGAAACCCACAGAGAGCACAGTAAAAGATGTTGTACACTTGTGGTGCCTTTCATTCCTTTAGAATGAAGTTTGCCAAAAAGTTATATAAGCAATACTTACAGTGCAAAATTTGTTCTTTGGCAAAATCACCCAAGCATTTATTTTAGTTAAATGTATTTTTACTGAAATGAAATGCAGAATTTTTTTCTTTTTTCCTACAGAAAAATTGTTCGATGCCAACCAGCTCTACTGAAGTTGCAGAAGCTTTATGGGGAGTGGGGGTTTCGCTATACATAACATATAACATACCTTTTGAAACTACACAATCACAATCTGATTTGACTAGTATTTTGATGGTAAATATCATACCCTAAAGGTTCTTGGGAGTTCTCCTACCAATCTGCAAAAGAATTGTGTTTTGTTAAATTTTTTGTACCCATATAGATGCCATTATTTGAACTTTTTTTTTGAACGCGTGGCCCCACGGTTCTCAGTAGAAAAAGCCATAATGCTGGATCAGAAGCAGGTAATGCAGAAACAAAAAGTAAAGAAGATATTTCTTCAAAGACAGCTTATTCTAGCTGGGACATGCTCTGTTTAGCAAGAGGTGAATGTACACAGAATAAAGATTATGGAGGGAAATATTAGTAAGAAAGAGAATGACTAAATAATAATAACAGTT
>NW_010232789.1:29473-37089 GCF_000690775.1 Eurypyga helias | reverse complement strand
GGCTGGCAGCCTTCGGCCGCAGGGCGGGTCTCGCCCCCAGGAAACTATTTTTTCTTATCCTGCCCACCTCGCCTTTAGCAGCGAGGTATTCCCAAGCACGCAGGAAAGGCTGGGTCGTGGGGCTGGCCGGTGCCGGAGAAGCACGAGAGCCAGCAGGGCTGGAAGGCAGGCGAGCCCGACCCTTTATTGTTTCCCCCCGCAACTATCAAGTCTGTAGGAAACACTGATTTTTTTCGGGACCGCTTATTTTGGTTATTAGACCAGCTGATGCTTGTATAGGAGCATCCTCCGAACTGCGTTTCTTGCTTAGGTTGCAAAACTTGCTGCGAGTGGAGCAATTCAGGTTGTGGCGGGGGGGGGCGTTTTTTTGGGGGAGTCCTCATCTTCGTGAAACTTTGAATCGCGGGCAGGGATCCCTAAACCGGGGTGAAATGTGTGTTTGCCCTTGCAGAAATCACCTGGGCTCTGGCATGACTAAGGCTTCTTAAGATTACCAGTGGAATGACTAACAACTCTCACTCTCTAGGTAGTCAGATCCTGATAAATATTTACCTTGTTTTGAGTAAGAAAACACACGAATGAGAGCCTTCAGGATAGGAAATGATGCTCTTTAACATGCAGGCTGGACCTAGAAATCAGTCATCCAGGTCTGAATCAGTATCTCAAACATTTCTGCATGTAAAATAAGGACATGAGTAAACAGCAGGTGTGGCCAGTGAACGGTTCTTTGTAGCTCAGGGGTGCTCATACACCCTCAAACGTATTTGGTACAAACCAAGTGTATGGCTTATATGTACGCTGTGAATAACAGACATCACTTTTCTCATGCAGAAGCGCAGAGCTATCCTATTGCAATAGTAATTATTTTCTGTACTGGGGGGTAATCACCATAGTAGACCACTTCCTCTATAGCCATGACCATAGGTACGCTCACAAAATGAGAATCTACCTGTCCATCTGGTTATCGTGTAAGATACCTGGCTAAGTATAATTGCTTGCTGTTAGACTTGCACAGTTTTGAATGTGTATTGCTTTTTCACTAAGGGCTGGACAGGATGTAGCAGACTAAATTTAGCTTGAGAACAAGGACAAGTTGAAAAGTCAGTAGCATGGGTATTTATAGATGCTAGTATAAATATTTTTCCCTTCCTGTTTAAAAAAAAACATGATGTGGTGAAGCCATAGTTGCATCCAAGCCTGCAGGATTTTTGTAATTGAAAACTTGATCCTGTGGAAGACAACCACTATTATGATCTGATACATTTTTCAATCAGGGCTTTAAATAACTGGATGAGGAAGCAGGGCTGGATGGAATGAAGAAGAGTAGAGAGAAAACAGCCAGAGCAGCAGTTCTCGGTGTGTGGCTAGCAAGTAGAGAAAGCTTTATAGGATCCTGTTTAAGCATTACTAGTCTTGGCAGGAGACAGGGACCACAGCATTTCTTCCTGCCTCATGCATGAGGTGGCAATAGAAGAAAGACAGAAGAACGGGCTGGAGCATGCCTTGTATTTCTGCAAATGCACACTAGTGCCTTGCGGTTCGTGAAAACAGGGAGCCTTAGGCTTTTTAGAAATAACATAAATTAATGTGGCTGTCTTTGTTAATATAACAGCTCAGAGATTAGTGTTCTTCAGTTTTAGATTTATAGACTAAAACTGGGGTTTAACCAAAAGCTGTGTTTCTGTTCAAGTTATGCCTGGCAATTTTCAATAAGACTTGTTTCTGAAAAAACAGAAGAGACTTAAGGACCAAACCCAGGACAGAAATGGAGATGGGGTGTCTCATTTGTCTTCGTTAGACCCAGAAGTTGTGTTTGTGGACCAGACCCTTAGCCAGAGAGGCTCTTAAGTCTAAAAGGATTTAACTTATTAATAAATAGCTCTTCCCCTTGTGCCTGATCCCTCCCATATGTACTGCTCTTATCTCATTGGGTGATGATAGGAAAATTAAACTTAGCTTTCCTTATTTAATTACATTGGTGTGTAATTGGATGAATGATAGGCGAGGAGACTTTGTGTGGATTCTCAGATGTTTGTACTCTGCATGGTTTGCCCTCTAGGTCAGATCTTTTCTTTCTATTTGTATTAACTCTTTTTCATCTGTGTTGTCTTGCCCTGGCTATTAGCGCCTGAACTCTGGGAGATCCCAAGAGTTGGGCTATGATAAAATTAGGGAGAGGCACTGCTTGTTATGCCTTTGTCCAAAATCTTGTGCCCCAGACATTAGAATAGGACTGCGAATGACCTACCTGTCTGGTGGGAGAAGTGTTATTTTCTGAATGTGGGCAATTCCTGGGCATCCCATTCATAGTCACCAAGACCGTATGGTCTTGCTCACATCCTAGACTGAAACAGCGGGTGTCTTTTGGTGCCGTCGCTGAGTAACTCCCTGTACTTGCACTGAGCTGTGCCTGGTCATTACCTGTCTCTTTGACACAGATATAACTGAGCCTCAAAGGAGGGAAAGGCTGTATTAATCCAGAAAATGTGGAGAAAAGACAGTCTTGCATTCTGGGCTGTGGGCTAGCTGGGAGCGACCGGCAGAGACCAAGTTTCTGCCTGCCAGTTGTGAAAGAAGCTAATTACTTACTCTCCCTGTGACTTGGTTTTCTTTTTTTTTTTCTTTTGTGCCTAAAGAGTGATAAAGGAGTATCTTTATCGAGTGATGATATTACAGTCAATGATGTTTTGATTTTAAAAGCACTTGCTGCTATTGTGATGAAAAGTGCATAGCATTCATATTACAAAACCTTTTAGGGGTCCCTGGCCTAGAGAGTATTGCTCCTGCAGTACAAGTAACTCTAGGAAACTTCTTTAATAAACTCTACCTGTCTCTTTTGGTTCAGCACCTAAATAAAGAAAGTGTTGTAATGCACAGATGTGTTAGGCTTAAAAGAACCATATATTATGCTCTTGGGAACTAGAACATTGTGTATTAAACAGCTCCTTGAAATTTCTAGTGCTATTGCTGCCTCAAACCAGGTCATGTTGTTAGGGATACTGACTCATGTGTTTTACTTCTTAACAAGAGGAGAAGAAAAGAAAGGAGCAAGCAGGTATGAACAAATACAGACCATATAGAGCTATTTCCTCCATTCCAGGCACACACTGGCATTCAGTCATCTAGAGTGGTTTTCAAGCTCTTCAGGTTGGTATTTTGTTTCCTTTTCTTATAACCAGACTTATTCCTCTCTGTAGAGTGAGAAGAGGGATGCTTAGGACATTTAATGACATTCTCTTTCTTCTCATTGCCCTCTCCTGCCCAAGTCAGGGGAAGGACTTGTTTAAATTGCTGCCAAAGGGGCCTTTTCTATTTTTTTTTTAAAGGCCTCTAGTGTATCTTTGTGTCACTTCAGTGTCAGCATCTCACCTCTGTGGAAGAAGGCTGGAGCTGCCCACCACGACAGGCCACACTGAGGATTTGCAGCCAGCTGCAATTTAGACTTGTTGACAAGACCCTTAGAGAGCTTGTATCAGCACCTGATACAGGAGAGGTGGTGAGCCCATTCTGAGGGCATTTCCCTTTTCTCTGGTGCCTGCCTGGTGCTGAGCTGGATGTGCTAACGAGTGTTTGTGATAGAGGTAAGTCTCAGAATAGAGGTAGAGCTGGCATTAGCAAAAGATTTCTGCTGCCAGTACCAGCTTCCCAAATGGAGTGGGCTACCCTGCTGGGCCCCTGCATCTGTAGCAAGGCTTCCAGCTGTTTCTTGGACTGATGAGCCCCTAAAACATCTGCACTGGAGGTGCAGATTGCTGTGCTGAGAACACAGGTGTCCTGACAATAGCTTGCTTTTATTTGCATCTTCTACAGGAGGAGTATTTCACTGTTCTCCCCTGTACCTGAGGTCTGTGGAAGTGTGACTCTGCTGTGTGGGATTTTGCAGCATTTTTTTTCTCCCTTTCCTACCTGGCATAACTTGCTGATGAAACCTTATATTGTAGATTAGTTATCAGACATTGTTGGAAGTGTTACCTGTTTGTCTGTGATAAATCACAGAAATTCTTGGGGTTGTGTTGTGGTGTCGAGCTGATGAAATAGCAACAGGATTGAAGTGATCTCTCTAGGGTTAAGTCTTTTGTGCGTGTGCGCCTTTTCTCAAAAGAGGCCAATCATGATAGGAGCACACTGTACTCCCAGGCCTATGTTAATAAAGGCTCCCTGCTGGCATTCCCTGTGCTGCTGAATGCATAATGCACAGCTGTTAAAAACAACCTTACTGTATTGCAGATTTCATTTCTGGCTTCAGTTGGGTCTCCTCTTCCTTCAGGCTGCATGTTTCTGTATTTGCCTTTGAGGTTATGGGGCTTTAGTGTTGTTTTTTTCTTCTTAAGGGGCAGGGTGCTATGCTGGTAAAGTAACCTAGCAAGGCATTGGTAGCTTGTATTTGGTTGTAGCTACCACAAGTCAACTGATTTCATCTAACTGGGGATTATTTCTGTGTAACTAGTTAAAAAGGATCTGTAGCCTCCTCTGTCTCTTTGTTCCAAGGGATTGCTGCTCCATGTATGTCCGCAGTGAAAATAGCTTGAAAAATCTTTCTCTCACTTTGTTTTAGGATGCTGGTATTTCACTTGCTTAACTACTGTTTTGAAACATTAGGCAGTATTTAGTGTAATAGCTAGGAACATGTCCTAAGGGCACAAATTCTCATGGCAGGCTTGTCAAGACTGCCCACTGCCTGTTCCTTCAGTCTGTGGAAATATTTGTAAAAGATTTGGGTGAATATTTGCCAAGCCCAATTATGCAATTATGTTTTAAGGGCAATTTTATAATTATGGTGGAGGATGGTAACCAGGATACGTGAGTTGTTGGGTTTTTGACTTTTCCTTTTTTCTTCCACATGACTTTGCATGAATGCTAAAACATTAGGAGCAATTCTAGTCAGAAACCTGTTGTTCAACTTTCTTTTAGGCAGCTGGCTATTTCTGTAGGTGAAGCTAAATGAAAGGCAAATACAACATTGCTTAGGAAGGCTGGAGGACATGCCTTATTATAGCTTTGGTGATTTAGGCAGAGTCCAGTCTAGAGGAGACTCAGGATGAGTCCTGCCTAGACTTCTCAAAGGGAATCTCCAAACTGTGCAAGTCTTTTGGGTAGCTGGGATTGCCTTTTTAATTTTTACTTGACAAATGCTAGGTTCCTGCTGGCTTTAATCATCTCCTGTAATTTGCATCTTTTCTTGGACCTTGACATGTACACTCTTGCCCTGGTCCGTGTCCCAGTCCTTTTGCCACAAAGATGGTTTTCCCAGGCACACTCCTGAAACCCTCCTGTGTTCCCTGCTCTGTCCAGATCGGGCTCTAGCTGTTTGTGCTCTGCAAGATTGCTTAGGTGAGAAAGTGCCAGGAAGAAATGTGATTAAGGCCAAGAGATTAGCTCTCGCCTCCAGTCAAGGGGGCTTCAGTTGCCAGGACTGCTTCAGCATGACACTGAACAGTGATTGAGATGACAACTGCATCTCCAGGCATGCCTGTGTGAGACCGACCCTGTGGTGGTAGCTGCAGGTGGAGACCGGCGTAGACCTCTAGACTCTCTTTGAGTCCAAGAAAAACGACCTGCTGCTGAGTCCATTACCTATGGCTGGGTCATGCTAGAGCATGGAATGAACTTGAGAAGCAAGAGCTACAGCTCATTTCCTATGACAAGAGAGGCTTAAGAACTGAATGTATTATGTAGGGTGACATACCTCCTAAGCAAGGTTTTCCCTTAGCAACTTACAGCTGGGGTGGGTTAAGTTCTATATCCTGAAAGAAAGCCATTAATTCTGCCCAGTGGTAGCTTTCCCTGCTGTCCTCTGAATAAGGAGATAAAATTCCCTGAGAGTAACAGTCCGTTTGTCTGCGCCCCATACTATATTACATTTAAACTTTCTTTAATTTGCCTGCCTTTGGGGTATGAAACAAGCAGTAGAGTAGATGGAGTTCTGGGGGCGCAAAGAACAGTATCTGCCCTGCTTTTTTCCTCAGAAAAGCAGAGGATGTATTGTGGGAACAAAAGCAGAAGGCACCTTTGGATGTTGTGCTCACAGGACATCCTTTTTGAGAAAAGAGAAGTGTGCCTGCATGGGAGCAAGGGTGAGAGGGATGAAAAATGATCTTTGGGTGGATGTCTCAAGTTATTTGCCCAAGTCTTGTTCTGGTTACTACTAATGTGACCTGTAGTTTTATTGGAACCGTAGCTTTATTGGAACTTACAACCATACTACATAGGTTCCCCATCCCAACTATGTGTTTTATATCCAGTGAAGGTTTATGACTTCTGTTAGCACAAACCTGCCTTACTGTCTGCCTTATAAAAATACAAGGGTTGGCTGCTTCTTTTGCTAATGCAACTGGAAGGCAGCTTATGAGACATTCAGAATAAATCTTTCAGCAGCAGCTGATGTTCCAATTGACAGATGCTGCTATGGATTTTGCTCTCTAATAAAGAGAACTCCACTGTTTGCTTTCATTTCTACCACTCTGTTGCATCCCCTTTTACTGCAAATAGCAATTGTCCTGGACTGAGTGGATTAATCTGCGTCTTAGTACTTCAGCCAACCTGACAGGTCCCTGAATCATGTACTGCTGCATTAGATAAACTTTCTGCAGTTCTTTCAAAGCACCATTTCAGTGACTTCCTAGCCATAAGGGAATCAAATGTGCTGTAGCATTCAGTTTGAGGAAGATCGATTCCCTTCTCCCCAACATATTTGACTTTTGAGCTTGTAATAAACACCTGATGCTAAGAAAGTTACAACAGTCCTGTTAATGCATTATGTTTCACCTGCCAGACAGTATGATTTTAATCCAATTTAAAGCATTTAATTAGAAGGCTGTTAATGCATTTTGTTACGAGCATGCTGGTGTCAGAAGTACAATTTGCATATCACTGAGTGGGGGAGATTAATTGCTTTAAGATTCATAATATCTTTGTCTTCGAAACAACAGTGGCAGCTACTTCCACCCACTCATGTTTAGGGCTGTGGGCAGAAGTTTGCACATCACTGGGTGGCTTCAGCTTATAGAACAGAAGGTGAGTAACGTCCATTTCATTCTAAGAAAATCACTCTGTAGGTAAAACACTGAGTAAGGACGCCCTAGACCTATGTTCCATTGTGATCTGCCCCAGATTTACACAGACCCACACAAAGTTTCTGAATATGATGATCTGTAGCGAGACCTGGGTAGTACTAGAAGTCTTCTGTGTCTCTTGTGCTTCGGCTGTCTGTGAAATGTGGGGTGATACCGGAACAGTGGAACATTGTGGTGTTGCTGTTCTTCATGGCAGGATGTAACTCTCTGAGGCTGAAGCTGGAAAAGGAAGTCTGTTTTTGCGAGCCCAGCCTCAGACAGTATTTAAATAGTGAAGGCAAATAGTTGCTCTGTCACTGGGTGTTGATCTAGTGGTATTGAGATCAGGTATAGTTCAGCTTCTGAGAGAGAGATTACACCTGACCCAGTTAGGCAGTTCTAGCATGTAATCTTATTTTATACTGAAGGGATCCCAAAGCAAAATTAAGACAAATTAGTTTAAAGAACACATCCTGGCCACAGTCTGCATGCTGATGTAATTTGGCAGAGTTGGACAGTGCCAAACAGTAGAAGGCAGCAGTTTGGGACAGAAAGCAAGGGAAA
>NW_010232789.1:0-29422 GCF_000690775.1 Eurypyga helias | reverse complement strand
TTTTTTTTTTTTTTTTGGTGTCCAAAGACAGCTTTCTAAGGTCATGATTTATTTGAAAAGCAGAGGTTTATGTGTGGGATGTTGTTGGTCAGCTTAGATCTTCTCTCTTGTGGCTTGTAATCAGACCATGTGGAATTTCTTCCACCCACTGACAGTGAGAGTTGGTAAAAGATTTGGTCCAAAACTGCTGAGCAGCTAGGGAACACTTGCAGTTGCACCTAGAAACAACAAAGTTGGTTCTTGCTTTACTGCATAGTCTGTTAGGCCATGTGCTTCTTCTGTTCCAAAACGTCTTCTCTCAACTCTCCTGTTCCTGTTGTAGGCTCTTTTGACGCTGCTCCACACCTCTCTCAAGGAAGGATGTTTTTATTCAATGGTGCGTATATGACCTTGTTTAGAAAATCAGGTGCTGAGGTTGTGAGGAAGGAGTTGCATTAAACAGCTACCAAAAATGCTAAGACTAACACTGCAATTAGCTTCTGTGCTTTTCCCTTCAGCACTTCTACTCTTTGCATTTTAATGGATCTCTTGAAGAGCCGGTGATGCTTGGAGTGACTCCTCTTGGAAATGAATCCTGTGCTAATAGCTCTGGCTGGGCCTCATCCACAGGCAGATGCTTGGAGATATTTCATGTTTGTTTTGTACCTCACTAATTAATGTATAACTTAGTGGTAGAACAGCAGGAAAGCTGCGTTTGCTGACACTTCATGATAGAATGATTTTGCTGAGTGTCAAAGCTGATAACTCTAATCTCTGTCCCTACCTCACTGCCACAGGAACCTGTTCTAGAGGGCATTTTGCAAGAGCTTACAAGCCCTTGTAGGTACTTTGTGACCAATGCGAGTAAACTTTTTTTGTACATTGCCACTCTTGATTGTGATTGTAGAGCATTGCCTGGTGCACTGAGGAATCTGGAGTCCTGCGCAAACAAAGGAGCTAATGGACTGCATTCAGATGAAATAAGGCTTGTCCTAGGAGGAGGGGGGAAATACCCTAATTTTCTAAATACACTTCTTCCTTGCCAGCATTAATAGTGGCGTGGTTATATTGATACAGTGGTGCCTAAACCCACTGCTCTTTGTTATGTGTGATTCTGAAGCCTGGGTATGGGTGTGGATCTGTACACAGGGATAGATGTACTGCTACTCTCCAGTGGTTATTCCTTATGATACAGCCAGCAGAGTTGGCTTCTGTTCCAGCATGGACAGTGAATTGCTGTTTATTTTAAACTTTTGGTTGAATGGTAATCATAAAACAATTTGCAGCTCTGCAAATAGAGGAGGGAATGTCACTGTAACAACACTTCAGGGGCTCTGTTGCCTTCCGTCTCTGAAATTTGCCTTTTGAAAGTTGCATACGGCGTGCTGAATGGCAGATCAGGTGTTGATATTGGCCTCTTGATACTAGGCCCTCAAAGCTTGAGATGCTGAAATGTCTGTTTTTCGTAGAGCAGGGCAACCATGGGCTAAGCAATCAGTCACTTGAGGAAAATAATGCAAGTCTCTCTGCAAGTGCAGTGTGTCTCTGAGCAACCTGCACCTTCTGAATTAAATGTCTGGGGGTTTTTCCTATGCACCAGCTGTAATGGACACCTAAGTGCAGGATTGAGAAAAAGGAGCTATTACAATTTGACTGAGCATCTGTCAGAGGCTTGATTTATGTGCCAAGCTGTCTCTAAAAGCTTGATGCGGTACCCTCATTTTTTTCCCAGTAACCTGTGAATTTTGTGAATGTGCAAAGCACGCAGTTGAGGCAGCAATGTTATACTGAAAAAGAACCACTTTGACACAGGCTTGTAATACCAAAGAATGGCTATGTCCGTGCAGTTATTTTAATTATCTTGGGGAGGGGTTCATGTATGCTGTGTAAGCACTTAGCAAAACTATTTGCACACTATCCAAGCTGAGGAGTTAATTATAAGTCTGGAAAATCAAAGTTAAAAAATATTGATTTTGATCTTCTTAAACTTAAATTCTGGTTCTGGAAACATAAGGCAGTTCTGAGGTACTAGGCAGTCCCTCTCACTACTTCACCCAAGCTGCAGACAGGAGGTTTGGAATAATCTTTTTATCTAAGCTGCTTCTTAACAATGCAGGTAAAGAACTCGATGTCTAAAAATCTGTGCTTATGCCGAGATGAGGCTTGTAAGGCATCGCTTGTGTATATGAATCACTCTATTATGCTAGTGTACGTCACTCTTGACTTCTCAACTGTTTTTAAGTAACCCTTTCTTTACCTTGAAACATGTATGTGCCTTTATTTTATTGTTTTCTGTCTTACTTTGCCCCAAACAAATAATTTAGGTGGAAAATATTCACTGGTCAAGGGCAGTGATGGCAGTGGAGTGTAGGAGGGTGCTGTTGTGAAGTGGTATAATGTAGGTTTGCAGGTGGAGGTCTCCTCCCCTCCCAAGATAGCTCTTCCAGTGTGACAGGCATCACTGAGCCAGGCCAAGCCTGTTTGGTGAGGGTTGTAGGAGTCCTATGGAAGAGATTTCTGTCTGAGGGAGACAAATGAACAAAATCCCCAGACCCACAGCATGTTGATAGACCTCCTGTTGTTCTTAATTTGCGTCTGTAAATGGCACTAGTTTCCGCTGTTGTGCACCAAGACAATAATAAATAACAATCCTTAGCGTTTATATACCACTTCACAATTTTCAGTGTGTTCAACAAACATTAACTAATTCAGCTGAGATGCAAATATTCTGTGAGCAAAGCTACTCTTCTTGCTGCCCAGGGGAACCTTTCATTACAGCTGGGACAAGGCTTTTCTTCTTCCCCTTAACTGGAGTTGTTGGCAGGAATGTTCTATACAAGGGCAGTGTCTTCCTGAATTTTTTAAGCCTTTGCACGTACCCCTGTGTGCATAGGAATTGGACGACTCCCAAGTCATATGTGGTACTATTAAGAAAATTATGCAGGAAACTTGCCTGCACGTTCTGTGCCGCAGATACGCAGACCCACACTGAACAGATTTGTGGTTTCAGAAGCTATTAAGTTAGCAAAGAAGTTGATGCATTAAGTGCGTCTTTCTGGGCTTGCATAACGCCTTGGGGGAATGCCATCTCCAGTGGATCTCAGGGCTCAGGAGGGGCATAAACATCTGTCAATTCTGAGTTTGCTGGATCATCGGGCCATGTGCTGAAGAGAATTGAGAGTGCTTGGTGGATAGCTTTGGTCCACGTTTCACTAGATCCACCATCTGCTAGAGCACCAGTCTGTCTTTTGGGGCAGGAGAAAGCCCAGCAGGTCTCTGCAATAGCAGAACCTATTTCGGGTAAGAGATGTGTTTTGAGGAAAATTAGAGAGATTATGTCCTACAGTTCACAGTCCTGAATCCCAAACATGGAGTACTATGTGTATTCATATGAATCTACGTTTTCTGGCCTTTCACTCCCTTTCTGCCTTGGCATTTTGTGTATGTGTGTAGAGCTGGTGAGGGGGAGTATGTATCTTTGATCTGGGCAGGATTGCTTCTACTTTTTATTTGCAAGAATAGCATCTCTTTTTAGCATCTCACTCTATTAGGGTGACTAGAAGATAAGCATCTTTTTTTTTTTTATCAGATCACATAATAACCTGGGTTCAGTGGTTTACCTGGGAAATAACTATTTGATAGCCTTTGTAAACTGATGCCTGGTGCTGCAAACTGCCCGCATGCTTTGTGGTTGTCACTCTCTTTCTAATCCATGTTTAGATATAACGAGGTGGTGGCACTTGTGGACAGCCTCTTTGTCTAACCTTTCAGTAACTTTCTTTTATAGAAGTGATGCCTGCAGGTTTGACCTGAAGCTGATTCTGAAAGAACAGCATGGATTATAATTTTCATATAAATGATCGTATGAACAGGAACCCCATTAGCCTCTTGGTGACCTAATTACGGCGGGGGAGGTAGCAGCGCATTTTGAGATCAAAACTCTTGTCTTGCTACAGCTTTCCATTCAGCTGGCAGTGCACGGGAGAAGAACAGCGTGTTTCCTGCAGGTGATGATTCCTCTTTCAGTGGCTTTGATATCCTCATTTTCTGTTTGAAGTTAATGTGCAGATTGCTAGGTGGTGTCACTCAAGGTGACTGACTGAGCTGCTGGTGTGTGTGAAGATGTCTCCAAGACAACTAATTTCCTGGTCAAACAGCACATCGGCTTCTGCCACAAGACATTTTAAGGAGTTGGTCAGCTGAAGGAGCAAGATATTTTAACAGTTTATTATTAGCACTGTAGCTGCCAAATACAGCTTAGAGACTAAGGCAGAAAATGTTCCTATTAAATGCTGCAAATGAATAGCTTAAAAAAAAGGATTGTGTGATTTGACTGGCAAACTGCTTTGTCAGAGAACTTCTACAAAACAATAGGAATTAAATCTCTACCTTCATACTTATTTTTGTCCAATTGCTATATGTGCTACTATGCTGAAAGCATAGGGAATTTAGGGACCTTCTTTCACATTTTGTTCTTTGTGTCCAGAATTCCATGCTACATTTGAACCCTGCTTTTTTAGTGATAGCTTGCCACATTTTTTCTGAAATATACCCAAAATTCAAATGTTTGTTTCCATTTCTCTTTTGCTCTAAATTTGGAAAGGTTTAGTGCTACCTTCCTGTTTTGAAGTTAGCATAAAATAAGCTTGAAGCACTGGATTTCTTTTTCCCTGTTCTGTCCCCTCCTCCCAGTCCCCTTTGTCTCCAGAGGAACAGTGTTAGTGGACAGGTGTAAAACACTTACAAGTATTTTTCAAATGCATTTCCAATTTTATACTCTTCTTTATAAAATAATCTTAAGCCCATCCTGTTTCAATGGACTCAGTCCAAACCAAAATCAAAAATACCCACATTTTTTCCTGCCTTCCTTGCACGGCTTGGCTGTACTGCTTAGCTGAACAAACCCCACCTTTGTCTTCACACTGGAATAAGAGACAAACAGGCTTGTTGATTCCTGCTGCATTAACACTATCCTCCTCCCTCACGCTGCTGTAGTGATTATCAGGGGGGTAGGGTGGAAGCTGCTTGCTGCTGTGTTTGTGAGACCTCCCAGGAGGCTGTGGCAGTGTGGATCTCCTGCACTCCGGCCCCAGAGACCTCACAGCACTTACTCAGGCTGTGATGACTGGAGGGACGCAAGGAAAAACTGCTCTGTGTGACAGTGGATGGAGAGAGGACACTGAGGGTGCCACGCTGAGAACGTTTGAGGATTTTCAGACGAAAGCCCAGGAGAGACAAGGAGCCATATCCATGCCCTGACCTCCGTCCCATGGCAGATCCAAACCTGAACTCTCAGCCAATAACCGCTGAGCCCTTTCCCTGAGCATGCCTACATGGGCTGCGGAATTTTAGGAATGCAGACTTCAGTGCACTGTGGGGTTGCTGCTGTTCACTCTCTGTTCAACCAAGAGCTTTAGAGGCTGCAGTGGGGTTGGTATTGCCACGATAAAGCCCCATTGTGGTTGTTTGCAGCATTCTTTAGTTAAAGATTTATTTTCCTGGGTAAAGTTCCTTTAGAACAGCAGGAGCCAACTTCAGAGAGTTGGAGAGAGGCCTTTTCCCTTCCCTGGCACAGCACAGCTTCACCCCTTTCCCTTCACCATCCCCTCTCCCAATCCCTTTGTTTTTAAAGCATTAAAACTTCAGTGACTGGGATATCAAAGAGGCTGTAGTTAGTGAGGTAGGAGGAGAACGTCTGTGGGAGGATGGAGCTAGTAACACTGATGCAAACCTCTCTCTTTTGATGTCCCCTCCATGCTAAAGCAATCTCACCTTTCACCTCCAGCTGCTTGAATTGTTCCTGTGGAGGATGTGGGGGATCTGCGGTTGACCCATCTGGGAGGAAGATGGGAAACAAGCTAGTCACATGGGCCCTACTGCCTGCTTGGCTTTGTCCACAGCTCTGTGTTCTGTGTGTCACACAGCAAGGCATCCTGAACCTGTGGGTTTGTTTTCTAGCAGATATGGTGACAAGGGGTGAAGGAATGCATTCCTTAGTCTCTCCTTCTGGTGGGTAGTAAAACTCCCTCGTTTTTGCTTTAAACACTTGCTGACAAAGGAAGGCAATGCAATTTGTGTCCTCAGTATGGC
Source organism: Eurypyga helias (assembly GCF_000690775.1). NCBI lineage: Eukaryota > Metazoa > Chordata > Aves > Eurypygiformes > Eurypygidae > Eurypyga > Eurypyga helias. Next base: position 23,353 of record NW_010232789.1, on the reverse strand, counting down.
GGGACAACCATGTGATGAGCATCTCTGAGAGACCCCAACAGTGCATCTTGGAGTCCTGTCCGACCTCTGTTAGCATGGAGTTCCTACACTTGCAAGCATTCAGTGCCACACTTGATAACTAGGCAGTGATTCAAGCTATTTGAGATGCCAAGTGCAGTATAAGAAGCAGCCTGGACTCACGTGACAATCCAGTGTGATTCTGGAGGAAAATGTAAGTTTATGTCTAGGGTTGTTGCTATTGTATTCTGCACCAAGGAGGATAATGCTTCAGTTTTGCACTACACTTCAGCATTGTTCTGCCTTATCCCTCATTTCTTGGTCCCACCTGTTTTAACTGGCAAATAATGGTTGCTTGGGTACCTTCCTTCTTGACCCTGTGTCTTCTCATCTAGGTGCTAGACAAAGCTGTGGTTTGAGACAATCCAGGGCTTATGTTCTCTACAAAATACATTTTAAATTGTTCCTGGTCGTCTTGCAGCAAATCTATTTCTGCTCTGCTGATGGCCTGGCTTGCAAGCTGAAAATGTCTGGATAGGATTTATTATTCTTTGACCATTAAATTTTAAACTGCTTTTAATGGTAGATGTTAAATCACTGCTGTCCCAGTTCCAAGCTCTGTGCAAAGTTTCTGCGTTCGTAGGAAAACATTTCCGCTGCCAGCAGCCTGTGACAACCTTTGGTTTCTGAGAAAGACAACAAGTTGCAGGGCTGTTCACAGGACAAGCAAGCAGTATGATGAGGAACCTGTAAGCTGGCCAACGTCCAGGCATCTGTCAGGCTGTAGAGAGCAGAGCCAGACAAACCTGGTACGGCTGTGATGTGAATGAGAGATGTTTGTATTGGTGTCTGGGTGCAGACATTCCACAGGGAGACACAGTGATTGAGTGGCTCTGTTCTTGGCTTTGTTCCTCCCTGACTGAACCATCTTTGAAACGGCAAGAAGAACTGAAATTCAGTGTTTCAGCACTGAGCTGCTTTCAGCAAGATATTTTATTTTTGTACTTGTCTAATAAGTACTGAACTCTTCGGCGTTGTCAGTCGCTGTGGCTTTGTCCCTTGCTGCTATGAGCCTCTGCAGAGATTTCCCCTGAGACCGGTGAAACATAGCCATGAGGTCCCGTGACTCAGTGTACAACGCAGGCTGCTTCCATGAGTATGGCATGAGGTGCGCGCTCTTCTGAGGCTGTTGTCTCTCACCTTTGCCTGGAGAGCACTAAAACAGAATCTAATGTTTCTCAAACCACTTAATAGCCTTAAAGCCCTTTTCACTACTTGCAAAGGCAGCTGTGGCAGCTGGGCAGGAGATGACTTCCTTGCCGAGGAGAGGCATACGCCTTCTCCTGTGTTGGATGCGTTTGTAGGGGAAGCAGAGAGCTACCCAGGGCTTCCCACTCTCTGGCCTGTACATTTCCCATGGCTCCATTTCCCTCACAGTAGCCCAGCTCAGGGCTTTCCATCAACGGGAGTGCTGTTCAGTGTGTTTTGCTTTCTTTATCTCAAAGTTGGATGTCATACAAAATAGTTGTCCAGCACTAGGCTGATGGGAAATGCTTGAGAACAGCATGTCAAAAAAGGCTGCAAAATTTTACAGTATGCTGTGGCAGTTTTCCAGAGCTTGTGCTTGATGGAAGCAGAATAACCCCAGTCCTCAAGGTGGTATTTAAAACCACTGTTCATAGTAGTGTTTGCAGTGATGGCAGCTAGAAGCAAAGCTCTGGACCAGAGTAGCCAGAAGCTTAAAACCATCTTGTATTTGATAATTTTCCTCTTCTAGAAGATCTGTGCTCCCTAACTCCGGGGTTATTTCACTTACGGTGGGAGAGGCAGGCTATCAGCACTGAAGACTGGTGCTACTGGACCAGGGGGTTAAGCAAAACCACTTTCAGCAAGAATGCTTTCCTTGAGTGGGTCTATCGGTCTCAGGATAAATGGAGACTTAATTTTTTTCTGCTTATTCTTGCACCTGTAAAGTCTGAACACCGTGTTAACGGTGCTGCCGTATGGCTTCTTCCCATATTAGAAAGGAAGATGCTGAATATGGACGTCCCAGGGTGCATGCGTCTGTCTGTCTGGACCTGTCCCATCAATTAAAGAGGAGCTGACGTCATATTTGAAGGTCAGCTGTTTTATAACCTAATATTATCTTTTTTTTTTTTCCTCTGGGTTTATTATCTCCCTTCAACCTGCAGCTCAGCACCATCTGGTGCAGGCACACAAGGGAGAAAGATTAGAGGAAAGTAAAGCAGCTTTGTTCGCTTACCCCATTGCTTCCGACGTACAGAGAAGTCGGCAGTCTCTTACAGTATTGAATTTTAAGTGGATGGAAGGGCTGGATCCTGTTAGCTGTCTAGGGAAGGGAGAAAGAGTCTATGTTTACCAGCGAACTGTCAGGAAGCGTCTTACGATTCCTAAGGGACTCACTGTGGCCACAGAGTGCACTTTGCTGCATTTTACTTTATATTTACGTAGTCTTGGTTTTTTATGACGTGTTTTTCCCAGCACCCATATTTCCTTACCTGTAAATTTCCAGAAGCACTCGTAAATGAGGTACACACACAATGCTGTCCCAGACCACAGTCTGCTTTGGTAGTGCAGTGCTGGGGACACCTGGAGTGCCTGACAGACCCACCAGCCTGACACACCACGAGCCTGTTCTGCCACACAGCGAGAGCTTCATCTTCCCTGGTGACATCCGTCTGCAGGGACTAAGGAGATGCATATTTACTTGTCCAGTCTCAGCCCGTGGTGAAAATGAACAAGTTGTTTGCATTTCATAGGCAGGGTTGAGTTTGCACTCACCCTCTCTCCCATACTCCCTCCCTCTTTTCCTCCATCCATCTGGAGGTGTGAGCAGTCACTGAGCAAACTGCATGATGATTGTTTTCTGTAAAAGCAAAGCTCTTGCCCGTAACAAAATGATAATAATTGCAGGATTACTTGCAAACTAATATCTTGTTGTTTCGCTACAATGTTACAAATTTTGCATCGGGCTGTTTTGAAACAAAATGTCTCCAGCCATAAATAACTATTGTATCTAGCTATTTGGAAAGGATGGCTAATTGGTGAGCACTGGTTGGATACGAATATACAAGCAGAGTTATGAAAACATTTGGCTGACTGGTTCATGGTATGTACGTGGCACTGTATCATAAGGCATATAATGTGCAAATGGACTCTTTTTTGTCTTTTTTTTTCTTTGCTGCTGTGTTGCATTCTTCTGAGCTGTGTTGTTGTCAGGTCAAGGACGCTTTGTACAAATTCCTAATTGCTGGAGAGAGGGTAAGCTTGGAGGCTTCTGGGGAGTTTCATTTTTATTTTCACTTTTTCAAGAAAATATAAAATTAGTTTCTACACCCTCCCATTATATGAAGAAGCTTGAACTAATAACACTAGACATTTGAAAAAGAAAGATTTATTTGGAAACAAGAAGAGAGTTCAGGGTTTTCCAGTGTTTTAGGTTTGGCTCCAATTTGTAACAGAAAATCATTTGTTTCCTTTCACACATGTTCTGATGCAGTTCTTTCCACTGTCGTCTTTGAGGATGGGATTGGACTTTTTCCTCTTCTAAATCAGTGTAATGTACAGTGTTTCTTCAATATTTGATTCAGATTTTTCTGTCCCCAGCATCTTGATTTATACAAGGTTCTTCCTGAGGAAGACACATAGTAAATGGAGCAATGGTTCCTGCATTTCTTGACAGGTTTGTAGGTTGGTAAAGTTCCCTTTTCCAAGTAGTGAGGCAAACTGAAGTGTCTGCACATGACAGAGGAGCGTTGAGAAGACAGATACACACAACAGAAGGCCTGACCAAGTCACCACAGTCTTCTTAATGGGAAACTGCCACCTTGAACTGAGCTTGAACATGGTATTATAGATTCTCATTTGCAGCTTATCTCTGAAAACAGTTGTGCTATGTCCTGTTAATTGCCTAGAAAGTGTTTGCTCTTCCCCCTCCCTACCCCATGTTGTTTTTAAGACCATGCTTGAAATAATTTTGACCACTCTGTATACAGCACTTTACAGCATGTTTTATTTCCTGTCCAGACTGGCTCAGTTTTCTCTATACTTTACCACTATACAAGTGAAAAAAACCCTTCTTTGTGCTGGCTTTCCAGGAGATACTGGAGTAGTGGTTGAGGAGGGAGAAGGAAAGCAAATTAAAGGTTTGACTTTTTTTTGCAAGTTTGCTTAGTTTTTTTAGTCCTCAAGAGAAAAGGAAGGAGGAATTTTTCATTATTCACATCATAATGTGGCATTTGCAACCTAAAATGCTCCTAGATGTATCACTTTTTTACTTCCAGTGCTCTCTGAAAAGACGTCTCACTTCCCTTTTCAAGGATAGCGTAAGACAGCAGTGCTTGGATTGGCTTGGCTTGGCTTGGATCATTGTGAAATCCCTTATCTGTGTGTTCTCACTTTATTTTTCTTCTAAGTCTTTTCTTCGTTGGTATTGAAAGCATGCAGCCAAGGTTGATAAGGATAAAACCTCAGCTATGGTCAGTCTCTATTTCACTCTTTATAGCGTTTCGTTAAGGATGAGTGTGAGTGAGCAAAGCTATTAAAGCTCTTTTTCCTTTGTTTTTCTTTCTGTCCCATTGCAGCAAGGCGTTTTAATCTGTCTGATGAAGAGCTGAGAGCTCAGTCATTGATCTGAAATGGTATATACTGTGCCTGGTGGTACTGAGCACTCTGCAAGGAGCTCCGGTTCCTCCATCTCAGTCTTTTCTTCTGAATGTCAGGAGATGCATACACCTTATGATTACCGCAGGCGAGGTTGTGCGTGACAGATTTCCACATGTCAGACTTCAAAAAAGAGGCCACACCATAGCTGGATTTGCTACCCAAGATTTATGCCTCAGAAGAATGTTCTGCTGACAGACATCTTCATGTAGCTCCTGGTGCTGTGGCCGGAGAGGCACCCACACTATCTGGTGAGGTCTTGGCAGGGAATGAACCAGCAGTACTATTTTATCTGACACACATCCAGCAAAGCCACAAGTGTCAGGTTAATGGTTGGCACTAAAACTAGCATTTCATGTTGAACAGAGGCTTTTGGTTTATATTGCTGGTAATTGTAGGAGTTCTCGGTTGGGGACAGAGCCCTACAGTACTCAAGTCTATGTATAGATTAATGGAAAACTGCAATTTTTGCTTTGAAGATGTCTAGGGTATAAAAGTAGCAGAAGCATTTTAAGTAGGCCTGTGCCTTCTGCTACTTTGTTAACTTTCATGTTCATTGGGTTGTTTTGACCATTGACTGAACTGTTTGAAGTTGCTTAGTTTTTTGATTGCTCTTCTTTGCATCTCAGCAAAAATCCCTGCTGATATTTTTTCAAGGTTTGTCTTACTTGTTTCTGGAAGTTCCTCTGTTGCAGAGCTTGGCAGGGGTTTGCTCGCTGTCTCTAGCAATAATTGAGCTGGTTTAGTGAGTTATGGAGAATAAACTAGATTGATTTCCCTCTTGCAGTCTGGACTAGAAAAGCTGATTCCCTTGGTCTGCTGTGCTCTCAAGGCCTCAAGCCAAGCTGCTATCAATTTTACCTTCCTCTCCTGTGAAATTACTGAAGAAAAGATGCTTTCCAGATCATGTGTGTGGAACAGATGTGGCTTATATTACTAGATGATTCAGCTAAAGCTGGTGCCAAAACATCTTCCAGAACTCTCAGCTGGCTGTGGGGTTGAGAAAAGGAATAACTTGATAGAAATGCTGGGCTGGCTCTGCTGTCTGTGTAACTGCAGCCATGCCAGGGCCAGTTCCCTTTGATTGAGCAAAGGTCTAACAGAGTGATGGGATGAGGGGTGCACACAGAGTTCTTGTGCCATAAGGCCAGGGATGCGCTGCAGATGTGTGTCCAGAACTGGGACTGCCAGCCTGGGAGCATGAAAGGAATACAGAAGTGCAATTGCAATAGTCTTGGTTAATATGTGGAGGTGCTTACACACAGGCTGTGCCCAAATTACACACTCCAAGCATTCCTTTATTGTCAAATACCATCAGTATTGAGATCACTGGGGTCTTCTTGGCCAAATATGTTTCCTTCCACCTTCTGCTGAGATGGAGGAAATTCGGTTTTCATAAATAGGAATGTGATTAGCTCACCTGTTTTTCCGTTTGCAGTCACACTTGGCAGTCTCCCAGAAAGCCACTGGAATAAGCTTTTTTGAGGCTAAAGGTATACACAGACTCCGTGGCAGAGATGGGACTGGGCAGCTGCCCGAAAGTCTAGCACCGTAAATGCACATTTGTTTGTTTAAAACTTGGTTACTTGAGACTGAGAAGTGCAGAGAATGAGTAGCAGTGCTTGATCAAATTCAGTCAATATGTCTTAACAGCGTGGCTCTTCGGACTTTACTGCTGATGTTGTAAATCAGAGCACTTTAACCCTAAATCAGGTTAAACTTTTATACGCTGGTGAAGTGCAAGTGAAGTGTGCAGCTGTTGGTGCCTGGGGAATCCAACCCAAAGAGCAGAAGCTGACAGTTTGCAACCCATAATACGGAGGTATTAATCTTGACTGATCAGCAGCTGAACCAGACATGTTTTTGACTAGACAGAGGGCATTTATGGTGAATACAGAGTAGCAAGTCTTGGCGCTGGAGAATGTGAAGTCTACACTGTTGTGCCTATGACCGTCAGAAATCACATTTATGCAAAATGATTGCAGGGTACCAGCTGCCTCCCACAGCCAGAGCATGGGGTACTAGTAGCCTAGGGAAGAAATGTCTACAGGTGGTGGTGGGGATTGTCTTCCCTCTCTGTCCACAGAAAAACTTAAGCTCTGTCAAAGTCTTTTGCTGAAATCTATACTACGTTCTGCCTTAATATAGACAACTAACTATAGGAAGAGCTGGGTTTGTTTCTGCGACTGCTGAGTCAGGAGGGGGTGGAGATGAGAAACGCAGGGTTGTCATTCTGTTCCCATGGGAAAGCTGCTCACCACTTGACACAATAATTCCTCCCAGCATCTGTCCTCTGGGAGCTCACTCTATGGTTCAGCAACCCTACCTGCCCTCCGTTAGAAATCAGGATACCTCCCTGTTGGTGCTTGGTACTGGATGGTAGTCAATAAACCAGATCTCCCATGCCAGTGAGCAGAGCAGCCAAAAAAGCAGTCTCTGCTCAATGTCCCTGGTACATCTGTAATCTGCGAGAGGTCAAATGTGGCATGCCTGGGCTACTGCACACTATTGGCTGTAACCTTGGTGTTCCATGGGAGATGGTGGTCCTTTCAAAGTGGGTGGTGCTCCCCATGCTCTGTGTCTGTAGAGTCTAGCTGCCTGGGGAGGGGGCAGTGTTTGCACAGTCTGGCTTGCCTCTTTCTATGTAATTATTAAGTAAGGCAATTGGAGTCCCAGCTGTGCCTCTCTGGTTCCTTTTGTGTTTGATGTTGTGTCGTCTGTTCTCTACCCAGCCACTGAAGATTTTTGTGCTGCTCAAAGTGCAAGGGCTGGTGCTTTCAAAGCAGGAGGCTTGATGTCCTTTCAGGTTAGTAAGGGCTCTGTCAGCAAAATCTTGCCAAGATGCTTGTAGTTTTTGCCAGGAAGGCTCTTTCCTACTTTTGCATGTGTCTGAGCAATAGGCAGCACCAGGTGGCAAATAGACAGGGCTCATACTGCAAGGTTTCAGTGGCAACATTTTGCTAATCATAAACTGCATCTCTTGCACTTTTTGGTGGTGCTGACAGAAGAGGATGGGTTAATAGTGCTTTTATGTGGCTATCAAATTCTCTTTGATGACAGAGTACTTTGTGGTCCCTTGAATTTCACTCAGAACTTCATGCTTGCTTTGGTGTTAAACAGTAAGAACTGTATATTGCAGACTGGGGTGTGCTGTAGTAGGTTAAAAACCACCCAGTAAACACAAACCCAAGCCCAGTTGGATGCAAAGATGAAGTAAAATGTATTTACCAAGCTTTTATTTACTTTTACCACAGAGATTTTAAATGGAAGAGTGGGTGCTAATCAGGTAAAGCGGCAGTTTGTATGTTCAGAGTGTAGAGGTTTTTAGTCGCGTGGTCTCTGAATAAGTTGCTGCAGTATCAGAAGTTTGCAGTTCCCTTCCTAGCTCTGTGACAATTGAATAGTGGAGAGGATACAGTAGGCTAAAAACATAATTTTGAGGAAACTAATTTCTCTCTGCTCCACCTCTTCCTGTGAGCAAAAGGAGGGGGAAGGCACAATGAAGACATCTGTTCCTTTGAACCCACTCACAGACTTTCTGGGTAATAAAACTGGGAGAGAGGAGGAGCACCTATTGCTGCTGTTCAAGTGGTTGCTAATCGCTGATTGTTGGAGTACTGAGGGGGTGAGCTTTTATCATGTTGACCTGCTTAGGGGATAATGAAAAGAAGCTGGCACTGACCTCTGCCAGGATTTAAATCCAGGAGACTCAGAATCCCTTTGTGACCCTTTCAAAGAGGAGGCAAATCTCCCAGTAGCCATGCTCTCCCCTCTGCCTCAGGGTGGGTGCCTCTGCTGTGCTGACCCAAATGCTGCACTTGCCTCTCCTGGATGAGCCCTTCACTGCCAGTGTATGACCACAGCCTGGGCTGCAGCAAACTAAACAGGAGTCTTGCAGAAAACACAGAATTATCTTGTCCCTTGGACCCAAAGTGTGCCATACCTCCGGTCCACATGCTGCTCGTGTTACGTGTGCTGCTTAAAATCTCATGGCTGTGAGCACAGGGTTATGGGGTCCTCCCCATCCCCCCGCTCCTCCTGCGTAATCTCATTGTGCTGCTTAGTCACAGTGAGGACCACTGTAATGGGTTTAAGTGGCCCTGCTCCTGGCTGGGTGTGCTCTGCTTTATTTCAGCCTGGAATGGTTGGTGTGAGTGAGAGATCAGGTTGCACACATCTACGCTTCAGAGTCCTCCTGTTGTGTCAGCAGGTGCAGGCATGAATATTCGGTTTCCCTCTGAGTATCATATCTGGAAACAAAAGCTGTTTAGTACCCAGCAAGGTAAAAAACGCCAAGGGGGTGATGCATTGATCTCCAACTAATAAAATGTGGCTGACAACCCTTTTATGAGCTCAGCCACAGAGTATGGGGGCAGATGGTCCCTCGAGTTTTCCCAGGCCCTTAGAAGTGTCTTAAGGCATAAACCAATGGCTGTGACACCCACTGGCACTGGTAAGGTTAATGGGGAGCATTCTTAAATTGTGGAGTCTTCATCTCCTGAGTATCCTTCCATGACATTCCCCGTAAGTTAGTAAGGAGCTGTCAGAGAAATGACCGTGTATAAAGCTATAAACCTGGGATGTTTGTTCAGAGTAGGAATGGTGCTGCCTTAACCAAAGGTAGCAAGCTGCTAGAGAGAAGAAAGTTGGCTTTGAGCAATGATGTGAAAACTATGAGCCAGGAGCCTGCTAGTCAGTATCTGCAGAGGTGATTGGTATTGGACTGGGTTGGACAGAAGTCCCTTGGGTGTGTGATGGACAAAGAGGTATCTCTCTATTAGTGAATGGGGTGGAAACCAAGGCTGAGCTGAGCAGAGGCATTCAAGATGAGAGCTGAGTTCCAGGGTACTGAGTGAAATGACTCATGTCTTCTTTGTGAATGTATGCCTAGCGATTATGGCTCTCAGACAGCTGAGAGTTGCAAATACAGAGTCCCTGAAAAAATTCTCATACAGCCTTATTGAAACAGTCAGAAATCTCTCTGGCCATTCAGTTTCTCTCCCAAGGTGTAAGTTTGATGAACCCACACAGGGGACTTTGTTATTGTAGGTGGCACTGGAGCATGATGATGTGATTTAAAGTGATGGGATTCTCTGATTTGTGGCTATAAACCACAGGGACAGACATATTACGTTACAGAGGTGGGAAAGGAATACAGGAGCCCCCAAACACCTCCCTAAACTGTAATGGGTGATATAATGTGAAGGGAAGAGATGGCAATATAATACTACATACAGTGTGGCCTGTGAAGTTGAGCAAGCTAGCAGGGCTAAGCTGCTGCAGTGCCCTGGAAAAAAAGAATGTGAGCACCAAACACTGATGGAAAAGAAGCAAGTGAGGCTGGTAAAGCAATAAGCAAGAGAAGAGGCTGGTACTGAATTAATCTTATGAGCTAAATAGGACTTTGTTCCAGAATTAATCACTTGAAATATTAAGCCGTGGAGACTGCTAAGGTGTTAAATGCAGTGTCCCTAGTTGGTACAATTGTCCTGCTCAGAAACCCTCTGAGTGCAGGATGGAAAAGAAAGATCACCAAAAAGAACCCTGTGTTTCTACACCTAATGTTTTTATCCCCTTCTCATTGTTAAGGCATGGAGCATCTTGGGGTGCTGGGAAGAGCCTTTGGATACAAATTCACTTTTAGCAAGAAGAATAATAGGGAAAACCCAGCATTCGTACATCACTATGCTCCAGAGGAGGTAAAACGTGCCTCTAAACGACAGCAAACTGACTGATGCAAGCACAAAAGGGTGTGATGTGTGCATGAGCTCATCAAGGGAGAGAACACAGAGCCAAGGATGTAACTGATGAAGGCAGCCCTCAAAAACGGCATGTGTGTGCCAGTTTGTGGGTGAAGTGAGCAGCTGAGTGGGAGGATGGTGCTGCAAGGAAACTTCATGAGGTCGGGGTTGGAGCTGCTGTCACTGAGTATGTGATAGTACCACAAGGTGATCGGATTATGCAGATGGCTACTCTAGCAGTATGTTTGCTTAGTTTCAGTGCAAAGCTATAATAAGCAGAGACAAGCAGGAAGGAAGGAAATGAAGGTCAAGGTGAGTTCCTTTATAATAAATGCATTAAGATGGTTAAAGGGGAGTGGCAGGTCTCTCAGTAACAGCTTGCAGCACGTTCCTTAGGCTGGGTTAGTTTTAGTTTTAACAGAGAGAGAAAATAGAGCAGAGCAAAGAACACAGGCTAGATAAAAAGGGATACTCTGGCTACCTGATGAGTAGGAATTCAGGCTCATAGACTTCAGTAAGGTGTCTGGGAAAGGTTTGATCATATGTGCTATCATCAGCAGCTCTCCTCGACTTTGGAACTCATTGCTTCTCTGGAGTAAATGTGAACATGAAAATGCAAAACTTAGCCAATTTTACTCATCTGTCAGGGCACTCAGTGGGAGCAGACCTTACAACTGTATTTAGAGGAGGTTACAACACTGCCTAGCAGAGGTTATAACACTGTTCAATCACCTTCATGGAAAAGGGCTTGAATAAATTATTTGATTTTCTTCAATAAAGAAGCTTTTCTGGCAACGCAAACATTGTGCAACATGACTACAGCATACTATATTCTATCCTCGAGGAAGAGGCAAGCCACCATGGATTTGGTTAGCAGATCATGTGGAGGTGGTCTAAGTTGACAGGAACACCAGGAATGCAACCTGTACTGAGAGAGTGTCTTGGAACAAGCCAGACTTGTTCGTTCTTTTCTCTGTCAACCCCCAGCTAGTACTGAGTCGGTAGTTAAGATTTGTATGCAACACTAGTAAGTATGGACTCCACTGTGTGCTGGGACTTAGAGGACACTTGAAAGGCTGGAAAAATAAAGCCTGTGAAGTATTGTTCTCCTTTGTCCTTTTCTTGAAGTTCTAGCCTTGGGCCTGAAATGTCCTGGATGGAAAAATTACTTCCAACAACCCACGGTGTTGTTGGCTTCATGGAAATGAAATTTCTGTGCAACATGGCTCTCCCTTCACCCTGCCTTTCCAGACAGAGTTTGGTGCAGACCCCTGTGGTGCTGCTAGGAAGAGCAAAGGGCTGCAGTCTTTCTGAGTCTTGTGCTGAGTCTAGAGTTGTTTCTGGAATTGTTTCCCTTTGCTGGGTCTGAACTATTTAAGGAAAGTGCTACAGCGCAGGTAGACTCAGTCAGGAGCTAAAGAAATGGACCCTGAGAAATGGACCTTAATTCTATGGTTCTGCTTCAACAAAGGAAAAAAAAAAAGTGCCTATTAGGGCACAGATTATTGCCCCCAGATTTACCTGTAGCTGGGAGCAGAGCTCACCCTTGGGAGCTTGCACCCAGATTCCCAGTGAGACCCATGTTCTCAGGAACGTGAGCAGCTGCTGTCCTCCACAAAGCATGAGGTCCCAGGCACTGTGTGGGGAACCACAGAGCTGTAGGGCCCTGCCTTGGATGATGTCGGTCCTCAGTGCTGCTGTCAGGCTGCCTGGGATCCAGGACAGAGACAGACTTAGGGGAGTGCCACCCCACAGGCTGCAAAGAATAATCTTTTTCTGGTGTCTTGGGGTAGTACAGTTAAAAGCAAACCTCAGGGTTTTACATCCTCTCCTGAAACAACCAGACAGGGTGGTGGACTCAGTAAGCAGTTGCTTTTGCTTTTGGGGTGGTTGAAGCTCTAGTCTGACTGATGTGTAGCTATCTGCAGGCTGGGATGGACACAGAAAGTGTGTTTTGCTAACAAATCTCCATAACTTCACTTTCATCTTAACAGCATTCTTCTATTACAGCTCTTCTTACTAATGTCCCATGTATCAGGTTTAATCGAGCAGAGCACAGACCAGATAGAAAAAGTTTGTCAGTTCTTTCCCCTGGAGCAGGATTTATTAGCCAGCAGTGCTAGAAGGGATGTGTGCGCCCTGGTGCCTTCCTCTCCTCGCCCCATTCTCCATTATTTCATGGGATTGGACTGGATTGACAATACTGGTATCACTTACAGAAGTGGTCTGCCCAGAGATGTCACTGGCTGATAGAGAAGTTTTTTGGTTTTGATCATCACACCTGAGCCAGAATATAACCTGTCTCTTCCTTTTAAAATAGCCATAAAGCAGCCTAAACTGTTGAGATAATGCTCTAGGAAAGCCGCAGATTAAAATAATGCACACCTGACCCCTGGCATTTGCTGCTGTGTTTTAAGAAGAGTCTCCTTTTTGTGCTAACCTCCTTTTTCCCCTGATGGGAATGGCAGTGGGTGGGGTGGAAAGGGTGATTATGATATGAATTCTGGTCTTGCATTCTGCAGAAGAATTACAGGCACCAATAAACTTACCAGATGGCCATTGAAATGCAAGCATTTCCCATCACCCATAGTTACAGCATGGAGCTTGTTTCCCCATGACATGAAAAGGCCAAAATATAAATGGGTTTGAAAGGACTTGTGGAAATTCTTTGGGAATTTGTCTGTCCGTGGCTATTTAGCATTTATAAGTCTGTATGAGAAACCTCTAAGCCACACGCTGCTGAAAGCTGGGTAAGGTGTATCAGAGGAGGTACTGCTGCAGGCTACTCTGCCTTTTCACACTTTCCCCTGAAGTTTCTACTTCTTGTCACTGTCAGACAGTCTGTGGTAGGTGAACTGCCCCAGGATTGTTTTTCTACTGTTGTTGGACACTGGCTCTTGCTTTGTCACGATCTCTCTCCCACCCCTGTCATTTCTGCCTTTTGCACAGAGCCGTGTCACGCAGACATCCCAGTCGGAGCCTGCTCGCATGAGGCATCGTCTTAATGAGTGCTGGAGCTCAGAAGTTCCCTTTTCAGACAAGTAGGGCAGCTGCTCCAGTGCGGGTGAGAGAGGAAAGACAGACGCAAGTATCATGAGCAATGAGGGTGTTTAAAAATAAATGGCACAGCAGTTCACTTGTGCAGGCACATCAGTTATTTTGCTTTCTTCACCTGTGTGAGCTTCTCTGATGTGCCCACCATTGTATTTTGCAGCTTGATACCTTCTCATTCCTCTGTCGTTTCCAGGGCCCTTGTCTCTGTCACTTTGACTACAAGGACCTCGAAGTATGTTAGAGAGGTAAATGTTAGAGAGCTAAATGCATCAGTTTTCTGGCACCTTACACTGCCCTCGCACATAGCAGTGGAATACGAAGTATATTATCCAACCCCCTTTCAGCCTCTCTTTTTCAAGGGTCCTGGATATGAAACTCAGGAGTTTTGCTACTGGGAAGGTGATGCTGCTCAGTGTTTGACTAGTGCCTGGAGGGTGGCCTGTACACCGCAGGTCCTTCTCTCTGGGACCAGCCAGGGATGTGCTCTGTAGCAGACTGTGGGGCACAGGCTTTCTTAAGGATTTTAATCCAAAGCATGTAATTCATAAAGCTTGTCTTGCTGGAACAACTGTATGACCAAACATGAATAGCTCTTCGTTTGTGAGCCTGATTAGTTGTGTGGTTTTCTACCTTCCTCTCCTCCACCCGCTATTCCCTCTGCTAATTGCTTTTCGTCAAGTTTATCTAATGTTTCTTAGATAGGAATGTCATCAGCCATTCACTAGGTGCTTTGGATCTCTGTTGAAATGGCTTCTTCCTGGGGGGGTTCAGGTTTTCGTGTCCATCCTGCAGAACTTCAGGGTGGAGAGAGACCTCCCGTGTTGGAAATGCTGGTCTGTGGTCTCTTACCTGCTCCAGTTGGATACCTTTTGGCCTGGACTGCCAGACAAAGGCATCCTGATGATGGTCAGTGCCTGCTTTTTTCCTCCTACCAAACTCTTCGCACTAATGCTGCTGGGTTTCTATTTCAGTTTTCTTTCTGAAGCATACAACCCTCTCTTCCCCATCCTTTGCTCTGCTCCTATCGCCTTAGCAACCACTGTGGGGCTTTGGGTGAGACATTCAGATGCACACTGGGTCAGCCTCTTCACCTCCAACAGCAGGTGAGACAGAGGCAGATGGGTGGGTTGATTTTTAAGGCCATACATATGTGTTAGGCTACCTTACTGTGGTTCTGTGACTTTGCAAACCCTGAGTGTTCCGGGGTAATATAATGCTAGACTAGCACTACAAAAATTTACATCTTAAAGCTATTTCATTAAGAACTGTTGCTTTCAGTTAGGACTACTTGTATCTAAATTCCCTTCTCAAAACATCAGATTAAAATGTGACTCTGTTCTCAAAAGCTGCATGCACAGCCTTTCTGGCGAATGCAAAAGAGGTGTTATTGGTTTTACCTTAGCTTTACTCCCTAGCTAGTCAAGAGTTTGTTTATTTATTCACATTTATTTATTATTTGCAGTGCCCAGCTATGTAACCTCTTTGCTTACCCCATTCTGCAATCAGTTCTTCCCATCTAGTAGGAAAGAAAATAAGCACCTACTGCAGTTTGTGTTACAAATTGCCAGTGTGCTTGTGTATCTCAGCACTGACTGTTAGTTCTGCGCCTTCACGTCTCGTGAAAGCTCACAGAGTAAATGTTTTATAGGATCCAATCCAGTTCCCACTTAACGGAAAAAATCTTATTGGTTTCAGTGGTATATGGATCAGTCTTCTAATCCTGTGAAGGAATGTCGCTGTATTCTTCTGTGGATTTTAGCATGACTGTATGCTGAATGCCATAATGACTGCTGCAATATTAGTCTGCATATTTTCCATCGGGGTGTGAAATCATCTTGATGTTTGGAACTGCTCAGATATTTTTCTAAACCATTGCTTATCTCTGCATGGGAGCACTGTACTGTAATAGCCTTAGGACTGTTTGAATATTATATGATACTGGACTGTGAGTTCCCCCTTAATCCAGGGGATTCCTGCAGTCTTTTTGAAAACTAGGATAGGGAAAGGGGAGGAGGATGTGAGAAAGATTGTAAAAGGAATTTGTAATGAACCTTTGCAGACAAACAGTTAGGTATTACAGGTCTGCTAGTGTGGTTTTCTGTATATACTGACTGATATCTTACTTTGAAGCCATTCAGTAGATTTCCATCATGTATTTTAATCTTTGTAGCATTATTAATGCATACTAAATGCCACAAAGAAGTTTTCAATTACTTATAGATATGTGGGGTCTCTGACAATGTTTCAATAGAATATTTAAATATTTTTGGCAGGTTTTATGGAGGCTGTATATACACAGATATTTAGAAAGGAGTTTAAAAATAATTTTTATGTGTTACTAACACCTCCTATATTGAGACACAAAGTACAGTCCTATATGGTGGGTTTTCTTTCTTTATGCTGTCAGGTTAAACCTGCTCCACTGGGTTCATCCTGAAGAGTTCTTCTGAAATCTGGCTACTTTCTCTGCTTCTGCGTTGAGCCTGTTGCTTTCATGCAGTGCCAGAATAGTGGCTGCAGATTCTAACGTCACGTTTTCTGTAAAGAACAGTTTTCTTAATAAAACCAAGACCACACAACTTCCCCTTCCCTTTCCTCTGGATATACCATTTCTTTTTCTGTCTGTGAAAGCTGATTAACTTTTAACCTCGTTTAGTTTTCCTTGGAACTGACAGCTCTCCCTGCTGATCTGCTGTTTCTCTGAAAAAACTTTGCAAATCCTTTCCTTTACGTGGCAAAGTGGATGTCCCTTCAGGGTAGTGGAGGGTGCAAGCTACAGTATGCTGGCTGCCTTGTTTTGGTTCCTCTTTCAGAGGGATTTCTTCTTGTAATGTTGCATTTCTGCAGAACACTTGTCAACCATTTTGTATCCTTTTGTATGGCAGAAGAGAGCCAAATGCCACCAAGTCAGAGCGTTAAACGGATAGTGAGGATCAGCTGCAATGGCTGAATGGAGCAGCTGAAGCCCTTGGCTGAAAGTTTGGTACCTGAAGTCTTAGTGACCTTGTGCAGTGCTACAGTGGTTTTTCAGAAGGGACCTACCTTTGGCTTTTTCCTATAGTGAAACAGTTCCTTTCATGGGCTCATCCCAGTATGCTGATAGCATCAGGAAAACAGGATTTATCAATAGTTTCTTCCCAGGCCTTGTTTGCAGATGAGAGCAGACCTTCCTTATGCAATTTCTGCTTTTTCTGTTTTTTGTTGCTCTGAGAGACCTATCTACCCAGCAGTGGCAATGGGCTGTAGGGCCCTGCCATCCATCCCAGACCTTCCTTATGCAATTTCTGCTTTTTCTGGTTTTTGTTGCTCTGAGAGACCCATCTACCCAGCAATGGCAATGGGCTGTAGGGCCCTGCCCTGTGTGTACATGTGGAAATGGCAGCTTCCAGGGCACTGATGGTGACAGCTTGGGGAGAATTGTCTTGGCACAAGGAGTGCAGAAGTGCTTCACTCCCATTTGATGCCAGATGTCCTTATGCAATTTCTGCTTTTTCTGGTTTTTGTTGCTCTGAGAGACCCATCTACCCAGCAATGGCAATGGGCTGTAGGGCCCTGCCCTGTGTGTACATGTGGAAATGGCAGCTTCCAGGGCACTGATGGTGACAGCTTGGGGAGAATTGTCTTGGCACAAGGAGTGCAGAAGTGCTTCACTCCCATTTGATGCCAGATGTCTGCTTATTTCTGGCTACTGGAGTAATGCCAGCTCTGGGGTGGGTGTGGAATAAGGGATTTATGCAGTTAAAAGCAGGATGGGGAAGAGGGGTCAGGCCTGGCTGCTCCTCAGTGCCTTACAGGATCTTCTTACAGCAGGAGCATTAAGGGGCTGGGTGTCCTGCTGCAACACCCATGGGCAGCCCTGTGATCTGTCCCCAGACTCACTCCTAACTACTCTCCTTTATTTGACATGTGAAAGGTGTGGGGGTCTGGCCTCACACATGCTTGGCATGAACAGAGCCAGAAACATGCCTCTGAGCATGGGAAACATGCTTTTCCTGGGAAGTCTGGCCAGGAGCACAATTGGAGCAAATCAGATATAGATCACAGGGTCAGGATAATGATTAGTCTTACCCTTCCCCCTAGTCGTAATTAGCTGTGGTGATGTCACCCTCTGTTCTGACTTCTTGCTGGCATTAATTACAGAGCTGCAAATTTCCTGCCTTTCCCTTTTAATCGCTCTCTGGGAAACTCAGAGTTTATACCCTGTGCCTAATGTCTGCCAGCAAACTTCCTCATCACATGCTGCAGGGCCTAACCTCTGGCATGTAGCACCGCCTCGGAATAGGCTTGGTCGGCATGCTTGCTCAGATGCCTTACTGAATGTGAACTTTTCCAGGCAGGAATGTTCCTCTGCTTCTCATGAGCTTGTGTCCTTCCATCCCATTTCATTTTGGATTCAGTCCTGAGCAACAAGAGATGTTTAGAACCCACAGTGATGTTACGCCTTCCTTGTGTCTTCTCTAGGAAATGCAGTTTCTTCAGCTAAGCTGAGCTATAGCCTTAATACTAGTCACTGGAGAATTGCTAGGTGAGCCTGTTTCTCTTGGAGATATCCTTGCTGCTGGTGGGGACAGGGTTTGGGAAGTTTGTACTGGAGCAGTTCTGCATAGCCTGAGTGGCCTGGGATCTGTCATAGCCCTGCAAAGACCCTACAGCCCTCCACTTGAACTGCAGCGCTGATGGACTGTGTGGTTTAACTCATCAGTAGCTAAGCACCACACGGCCACTCACTCACCTCCCCACTCCCCCAGTGAGATGGGGGAGAGGATCAGAGGAAAAAAGGTAAAAAAACTTAAGGGTTTAGATAAGAACAGTTTAATAATTGAAATAAAGCAATTATACTACCAGTAATAATTTGTATTGAAAAAGAAAACAACAGAAAAGAGAGAGAGACAAAACTTAATGGGAAAAAAAACAAGTGACACAACTGCTCATGATGCCTTATGGCATGAAATGTCCCTTTGGTGTTTGCGTCAGCTGTCCTGGCTGTGTCTCCTCCCAGCTTCTAGTAGATAAGGATCTGGGAGGGCAGGGATAGTATGAGAAACTGAAAAAGTCTTCAGCTTAATGTAAACATTGCTTGGCAACAACTAAAACATCAGGGTTACTGACATTCTTCTCAACACAAATCCAAAACACAGCCTCATACTAGCTACTATGAAGAAAATTAACTCTAGCCCAGCTAAAATCAGCACATGCACTCTGCCTGTGCAGTTTAAACCTTGCTTCAGGGGCTGTGGCTTGAACCCAACCATTATTGGCTTGTTTGAAGGATATCTGTCATTCATGAGCTCATGAGCTCTATGTAGCCTCTAATCAATTGAGGTCAAATGGGAAGGGTAGGAGAGTACTGCTAGTGGGATGCAGGAAGGAGATAACTGTGATCACACTAAGTGTTGTCAGGGGAGAGAAGGGCTCGGACTGTTGAGGGTAAGTGAGATCCTGGGGGTCAGGAATGTCAGCATGAGCTGGCTGGATTTATAACCAGTTTAGAGTGGGCAGCCCTGGTTAAGTGCTGAGGTTCCAGGTCTGGTCTGCCAACCCCTGAGCTAGGCTGGTACTGAGAGAAGGAAAGGAGCCTGTCTGCTCTGTTGGGGTGCTCCTCTTAGCATGTGGGTGAGCAGGGCTGCCTGTATCCCCCAGCAGGCTACCCTAGGCAGCTTCTGTGCTATACGTAGAAGCTGACACATGATGTGAGGAACCAAGGATCAGCACTAATACTCCTCCATTTAAAGAAGATCATAAAAATGTGTTTCAGATGCTATGCTGAGGAACCTAAATCCAGAGCATCTGTAGTGGCTTTTCAAGGGTTTGTTTTGGTATTTCTGGATGATATTTGCCCCTGATCTTCATGCTTGTTTGTAGCCATTTATTTTCTTGGATGACTTCTCAGTCTTGGCATTTTGCTCTGTATAGAACCCAGCAAGGTGGCCTCGTGGGTCTTTCAGTCAACATGTCCCAGTCAATCCTCCTATTGTTTTGGGTGTCTCTCCCTTTTGAAGTGGGGTGCGTCTATCACAATGGATCCGTCAGTAACATGAGGGGGAACATATCCCATAATCAGGAACGTTCTGTCCGGAGGGGAGTGTTTATTATACACAACTTGTTAGGGACTGTCAATCAACCAGGGTCCCTTTGTTACTCCATAATGCATCATTAATGATGGCTGCTGCTGTGCATTTAATTTCATTGCACACAAGGGCCTTGTCTCTGTCTCCCCATCCCCTTCCCCCTCTTTATAATCGCCAGCACGGAAGAAATTAATAAATCGATCCAGGGAAGGAGAGCTACAGGCTTGCTATAGGCTATATTCGGTGTCCTTGCTCTCCTTGCTCTTGGAGAAATCTCTTGGATGTCAGTGGAGCTATTTCAGGATTGCTACTTGCTCCACATCCTGAGGAAGGGGATTGGTATCTGCCCGCACACAAGCATAAGCGTGGGTAACTGCCCATGTAAAGAGGGGCCAGATGTATCTCATGAAAGCAATCTGTTGAGTGCTGGGGGATGCATATGACACATCCTTTTCAGTTCTTCATTTCTGCCCTCTCCCCTCTGGATCGTTGAGCCCTGAGAACAGGCTGATGCTTTGCTGATTGTCATTTTGGTCCTTCAACCCAGCACAGATACCTTAAAAGAAGAATTATATTCAACTCGTAGAGGGGTTGTGAAAGGTGGGTGGGAGAAATAAGCTTACTGGAGGCTATAAATTCACTAAGGAAGTCAGTGCCTCTCCTGGAAATTTTTTAGGAAACCACAAATAGTAAAAAAAAAACCCAATCCAGAAAATCCCCAGTTAAGATTGAGAAGAGGAAAGGCTAGTTGTAGTGTGTTTTGTTTGTTAAATAAACCTAACTATGTGGTTTGGGATTGGCCTGTTGGAAGCCCTGAAGCTGATTTTTCTCCTACTGTCAAAGTTTGCAGCCTTCATCTGCAGCTGGAATTCAGCATGCCAGTAATGGCTAAGATATTTCTGCCTTCTGGCAGGAGCCTTCTAATTGGTTTTGGTTGGTTTCCGTGTCTCCTTTCTTTCTGTCTGAGTATCTCTCGGGCTTTTTTTGAGCACAGAGGGCCAAGCCCTGGTGTGAGCTGTAGATACCAAACTCTTCTAATCCTGGAAAATGCAACAAAAACAATTACCCTGATTGCCTGGGTCCTTTCCTGCTCTGTGGAAAATTCAGTCCTGTTTTGTGGTCCTGAACCAGCTGCCTGGTGTCCATCTCAGCACTAATTCTTGCGTAAGTCCTTATGAGGTGCTGCCGGCTCGTATTATGTTGCTTAGGTGCACAAGACACTGACGTGTTTGTTCATGTGGACGGTGGTTTGTGGGGTCATTCCAGCATGAAAGCAAGGGGTGACTTGTGCTGAGGGTATGACACCCTCACAAATATTTCTGCTCCATTCTCCTGGATTTTTCCACAGGATATCCCCTCCTTGTCCTGGTGCCTGTTTCACAGAAAGCACTGTAGCATCAGTCCTGAGGACACTGCGTAGCCATTGGAGGAGAAAGAAATTTGGTCAACTTCAAATGCACTTCTTTAATTCTCTCTCCCCACATCCTTGGCTCCAGGCCATAGTCTTTTGGGATTTCCCCCTGGCAAACAGCTCTGGCAGAGTGCTGCAGGCCGGGTTCCAACTTGTTCGCCTTTGTCCTGTGTGTGTTGGGGCAGCCAAGCCTGGCTCTGGGTTTCCGGTGTTGCTGGATGGGATCCCACTCCTGTCCATCTGCATGGGCATGACCTTTCCCTCATGGAAAAGCAAGGGAAGAGGAAGCTATGGAGGTGTCCTCCACTAGTTTACAAGAGGAAGAGGCTTGCCTCCACTGCTCATGGCCAACAGTTTGGCCTTTCAATCAGGACAGCATCCTGTTCTGGAAGGCAAAGGCCATGACCAGAGCTGCTTTAAACACCTGATTAGCAGAGCTGTTGCAAAAGCCTTTGATCGTTTTCCAACTGAAGGGAGTAACTCATAAAATTGCTTTGCCTCAATTTTTCCATTGTAAAGGAAAAACAACAAGATTTGATGTTTCTTTTCCGGAACAGAACACTTGAGGATTCAGAGAAGACCTTGCTGTGTGATAAACAGGTGCTGAATTTCATCTACAAGACAAACTGCATGAGAAGCTTAACTGTCTAGGTCTTTGTCATGGTAGGAAGCTGGGCAAAAAATTGATATGACAATGAAACTCTAAACTTCACATTCTGAGTTCTTTGAAATTTGTTCCTTTGCATCCAGTGAATTTTTAGGCTTGCTTTATCTTGAGGGTGGACCTATAAACTTTGGTACTTCCCTCTTCATTCATGGCTAGTGTAGAGCAAATAATTAATTATGGAGTCTTAAATCACTGCTTGAAGCTGTAACATCAGATCATCATTCCCATTAAATGTCTCTGGGACAGTCACACTATCCCTGATTTTCATGTCTCAACAGTTGCTATTTTTACGTGTTTTGTGTGGAAGAGGCTGCAACAGATAAAGCTGTGTGTTTGCAGACTTTAAAAGGGCTCTCACTCCCTTGTGCGCCTTATAACCTGAATTCCCAACTCAGCTTTTTCCCCATGCCAGGAAATGTCTACTACCTTTGAAACTCCTCTTGAGAGATGAAAGATAAGCTTTATGCTGCCAGGAGCTGTCACTTCAGGCAATTAGAAATAGATCAGCTGACACCCGTTAGTTTTGCAAATATCTTGCTTTCCTGCGACTGCTTCATTTCTGGCTGGTTTTGAAGATAACATGCAGGGTAATACTTCCTGATTACCTACATGCACTCTTTGTTTCTGGTTGCTATTTTCTGGCTGCTTTTTCACTGTTGGTGAAGTCTTTGGTAGCTAGTAACGCTGCTTGTGAGGTAGCTTTGTTTGTATTGTGAGAGGGGTAGAAGTGGCAAATTTCTCCCTCCTAGTTTACCCAGTCTGAAGAAGAAAACAGAGAAAATAGAAGTTGTTATTGCTGAAGGCAGAGGCAAATTAAAAAGTTGCTTTTGTTGCCCTAGAGACCTGTCCTCTACTAGGACTGAGAGGAAACATGCAGCAGGAGCTGGAGGAGTACATTGGTAGAGTGAAACTCTTTGCATGCCCTTCGGCTACATCTTTCATTAGGAAGCCCTGCCAGCCCTCTGCTGAGCACCAACCCTGACCCACCTGTCTGGTCTCCTGCTCTCTCCATACAGGTGCTTCTGTTTTCATCTGTTTCTGGGTTAAATATTGCCACCTGGAATACACAATTCCCTGAGGAGACGCAGTCCATGCTAGTGAAAGGCCAGGATCTTTTTCTTTGCATTTTAAGTTGAATTTGGTTTATAAAATCCATATGGGAGAGTGGGGGGAGAGGGCTTGAGCCATGGCACTAGGAGGTGCACAGCCCTCTTTGACCTCTGCATCGTCTCCAGAGCAGCCTCTATGTGTGTGAAATTATGAACTCTGAGGCTTGGTTATGCTGCCAACTCCACTTTGACTTTCTTGTCTGTGTCTGAGCCTGTATTTTAACTGACGGGAACTAGCAGGCAGTTAACCTGAGTGCTCTACCTTGGAGATGCACTACCCTAGATAATAACATGGTTTCTACCAAACTGTTGTTCGAAAGAGGTCTCCTTGACAACTAACTTTCTTGGCAGGGATCTGTTATCACTGGATGGAAGCTAAACAGAGACCCTGGAGGGTAACCAAATACCAGGAGCTGGCCTGTCTGCTATGTCAGACATCTTCAATGGCAAAAGCAGAGGGTCTGCCCGCATCCATAAATAGCGAGGCATTGAGGCTCTTGGCTCCCTATGTGCACGTAGATGAGGGGGGAGGGAAAAATGAGTGGTCTTTAGGAGGATTGTGTTCAAAACCTTGTTTTGTCACAGGCTCTGAGCCCCTGGGGGAGTGGATAGAGAGCAGCTCT
>NW_010232788.1:1277-61430 GCF_000690775.1 Eurypyga helias | reverse complement strand
TATGATTCTATGATTCTATGTAAAGAACCTGAATGGAACAAAGTGATTCACTCCAGTATGGCATTTCAGTGTAGGGATTTGCTATTCATTTAAAAAAAACCAAACCAACCAAATAAAAAATCAACTCCCCAAACGCTGAAAAATGTCCATGTTTCCTCTAAATTGTTTCCATCTCCCTTCCTCCCTGGTTCTTGCTTTGGCCTGTGCTCCAGAAAGTCTGCAATTCCCCATGCCTGTTAGAAGAGATGGGTGCAAAAGACCTGGGGGTGCTCTTGGTGACCCTGTTAGATGGGCACATGAGTGGCAGTTGTATGTCAGACACCACCTTCTCGGCTCTGCAGTGTTTGAATGGCATGCTCTGAACGCCTCTACTGCTGATACTGCATCTCTGCTCATTCGAAGCACCTCTGTATAATGATCATAGAATATTAGGTGACTGGTACAGTAACTGCTGTTACTCATGCACTGCTCCTAATACCATTGCATTGAGTTCCCTCTAGAGTAACAGTGGGGAGTCTTGCTTCTAATTCACACAGTAATAGGATTCTCAGTTTGGTCATGCCTGAATTGACCTTTTTCTGGGCGCTGGCAGTGCATTGCTTGCTTTGCAGCCCTATTATCAGCGCATCTTGAATATAAGTTGGGAATGTAAAGTGAGTGATTTAAAATGGGGATCTGGAAATAGTGGTGTGAGTCCTTAAAAGTGGTAAAGTGAA
This sequence comes from Eurypyga helias, assembly GCF_000690775.1. NCBI lineage: Eukaryota > Metazoa > Chordata > Aves > Eurypygiformes > Eurypygidae > Eurypyga > Eurypyga helias. The sequence goes on along the minus strand of NW_010232788.1, from coordinate 60,714 downwards.
GGGAAATTCCCAACAAATCCTTATTTTACCTTATTTCCCTCCACAAGAGGTGCCAGTGTACCTCTGAAGTGCTGGTGTAGTAGGCATCCATCCCAGCAGGTACTGTTCTTTTGAAAGAGAGCGAGTTTATGATTCTTATCTTTTCTGTTGGATCTATGTGCATGCTTTCTTAGGTCATGTTCAGCCACCTCTAACTCACTCATGCAAGTCCTTTTGATTAGTTAATTCATTACCCTTATTGAATGTCATTCTGAAATTAAAAGGCTGGCGCACAAAAGCTTCAGCACAGGACCTTTGCCGGACCTATTTGTTGAGCACCCCAGTCCTTTTAATCAAGTTACTGAATCGCTCTGTTCCATCGGGCATGGTGGTCTGGTCTCCTGAGTCTCAAGAAACTTGTTTACAGGGAGGGGAAATTGTTAAACATATTCTAATTTAATACTCTATATTCAGAAAAGGGTAAAATTGTTATTTAGTTAAGTAGATAATGAGAAACCAATTTCTAAAGGAATTACTAAGCCTGCAAATATGCTTTGGCAACTTTTCATGAAATATTCAGGTATTAAGGTAATGCAGTTTTCGAGGTTTTGATTTATATGTCTGATTTTACAGCTATTGCTTTACTCTCTAGAATAGGGTGAAGTACTGTGCAAAAGTCGTCCTGTGAAGCTTATTTTTTGTGGTTATTTGAGACTGCGATCTTAGCCCAACAGACTGCAATACAGAGGCTGTTCACCCTTTTGGGGGAAAGGGGACCATGTTGTCTGCTTGGTGCTGTGAAGAATGGAAAAAAAAAAAGATCTTGCTGAAACTCCTAGATGAGATATAGAACAGATGTCTAAGATTAAAAGATAACAATGAATATAAATCACACAATAAACTGCAGAACACACTGTCAAGTCTCTGAGTTGCTGCGTATGTTAACAGCCTTTCGTAGATACGTGTTGAAAACTGACTGGAGAATTGCTCACTGTGGCTAAAGTTATTGCTGTGTTACAATATTGGGCTGGAAAATACCACATTACTGAGAGCTCAAGTGGTAAATTGATATGTAGCCTCCAAAACTGAAGAAACACAATCAAGAACCAACTTTTCACCGTGTCATTTGAAGAATGCGTCTTATTCCTCACCACTCGTTTTAATCATCACTGTGTTTAAAAAAACCCACCAAACCAAAAACAAAACCCCAAACCACAAATAAAATAGGATGATTTACTAAAGCTCTGTTGGGGATGTTGCGCTTGGAGTTTGAATTTGACTTTCCCAAATCCTGTCCCGCTGACCTGTCGTTCAGAACAACCTTCCCCGACCTAAGAGAAAAGCGAACAGCGAGCATCTATGGCGTTAAATACTCGCCTGATTCCTCTATCTGCATTGGTGAAAATCAATAGGAAGCTAGGTACCAAAATGGTGTGGAGCCGTCCCTAGCTCTATATTTAGTGTCTTTAATTTAAAAATAAAATAATTAACGGTCACCCTAAGATAATTGCATCAAAGTTTTATCTAGAGCAAACCGGAGGCACGCATCAGTGCACCTTATGCTGTGACTGTAAGAGGAGGTATGTGCTAGGTATAGGAGCAAAGTGTGTAACTGCAGTCGTGATACCCTGTTACAGAGTTACTTCTTGTTTAACTTGGTGGAAGAATGTGAACAGCGGCAAGAAAAGCACAGCTTGATTCTAGACTTCTTAGAATTGCTTCAGCTGTTTAACCATCTTGAAGACTACCATCCTCCTTGGGGACTGCACTGGTGCTAGCATGCTGCGAGGTTTAAAATAGTGTAGAAGTTCTGGAACTCCCAGAGCAGAATGGGCAAATGAAAATAATTATTCCAGGACATGATGTTGAATTTTTGAATTAAAAAATTCCACTCTCAAAGAATACATAAAATTTGGAGGAGAACCACTTTAATCTCCTATGGAGACTTCAATCTTAGTTCCGTGACCTAGATAGATTAATATGTAGAAGTAACTTTGTTAGAAGAATTTAATGAATAAAAGCATCTATATTAATATGTCTTTCTATGCCTGCCTAGCTCCTTATTCTTGGCATTCCCCCATATTTAAGCCTGAGCAGCACGTATCACATCCCTCTCTAGATTGCCTTAAATGGAGCTGTCAGACAACTGATCTTCCTGCTGCCCATTGTGTGGCAAGGTCTTTTTCATGGTTTTCTCAATTTGCACTGTGACTCGGAGGTCTGGCAGGATAGACCTGGCAGAACACAAAGGATGTAGGCTCCTCAAGGTTAATTCCATCCCCATTTTCTGAAGGTGCTTTTATTTGGCGAATATATGGGGTTTGCTTGTTTTCCAGCAGCCTTTCTTGAATGCAAATGCCTGGATAAACATTCTGGTAATCCTAGTTTAGTTATTTCACCTAGGACAATAATTAGGCCTTGTGTGCTTTCAAAACTCTTATATTGCACAGGCATATGTGGCTGAATAATTGATCTGGAAAGTAAACAGGAAATCTCAGGAAATGGTATCACACAGTGCGAAGACAGAAGTTTATCTGCTATACAGGCCTAGTGTGGGATCACCGTCATCTCGTACGTGACAACCGGTGCAAGGTTAGTAAGAACAGGGAAGTACATGGCTCTACCCCAAGGCTGTGTATAAGCACACATCTTTTCCTTCCAGTGCTTTTTAAGGAACATTTTTAAGCAAGCTGTAAAATGAAAGCACTTTTTTCAGTACTGTTGTCTTGATGTGACTTTGTAGTAAAGGGTTGAGTATTCCAGTTATTGTTATGAGTTGGTCTAATACATGAATTATTTTCCAAGTCAGTATTAATTTAAATGTATGGTGGTTATGGGTGACAGCCCATGCTTTATATAGGCTTGTGTCATTCACTAGCACAGGTCAGTAGCCAGCTTCTTCTTGGTGGGTGCCAGACACATCCTCATATCAAATTCAAACACCAGAAAAGGAATCAATGAACTTTCCATATTCTGAATTTTTAATAAAAGCCATTGGGACTACTGCACAATGCTAGGGAGCGTATTCCGTATAGCAGCTAGATAAGAAATATTCTTAATGTAAAAGGAACTATTGATCTTTCTGAAGCTTATCTGTTTCTTGAATGGTGTTCCTCTGAAGACTGAATTACTTTTAGAAGGACAATTGTGAGGATCATGGTGGTTGGTTGGTTGTGGTGTTTTTGAGTACCATTCCTATCATCAGATGCATAAGATTTAAATTTGTTGTGGAAAGAATTAAAGCCGTTGTGGCCTAAGTCTGGGTAGAGCCCCACATGATCAAAAGATGTTGGGAAATGATGAATAAAACTGATAAATATTTTCTGAACAGAGCAATTGGGATAAAATAAGGCAGGATCAGTTTGAAAGTACCAACTTTCTACACATGTTTCTAAAGGCAAATTTGGAAAACAAACATGTCATCAATCACAACTGCTTCACCTGAAAAAGGGTTCTGAAATTTTAAAATTAGGCTTTTAGACATTTAAAATATTCTCTCCTTTGGGTTTGACCAGATGACCTCCAGCAGTTCTTTGCAATTTTTAAGTTACTCTGACTGTCCACCCTTTTTTCTCTGGTAGAAACTACTTGGTAAATTTAATCACAAATAGTTTTGTTTTCAGTGAAACTGTATTTTGTGAAGAATACATTGCTTACTTAGAACAGGCAGTTTCCCCCCTCCCTCGCCCCGCCCTCTCCCCCTTTAATAGTGACTGTGAACGGAAAGGTACAAATTGAAGGACTGTGCTGTTAAAAAGAGTGTCAATACTGTGGGTGTATAATCAGAAGTTAAGATGAGATGACGCTTGCATCAGCTATGAAAAGAGTTCTGTTGTTTGGCACAGATTTGCTTGAAATCAATGGCAACTATATCAGCATTTTCTTTTTGACCCTGTGTTTTTTCAGTCTTTTATATAACTCATAAATTCACTTAAGTCTAGCAGAAAGTCCTCCCCTTTGAGAGTTATTTCTATACAGTATACGTGTAGCACAGTCTCCCTAATTTGTCATTCATTTTTGTATTGAAAATGTAACCCCACTGTTGACATGTTATTAAGGTTTCTGCACTCAAAGGTCAGTTCCCCCTGAAGTCTCCTTTCGTCTGGAAGTTGGCATATATTAAAATTTTATGACAGTTCCCATTAGTTCCAATCCTATAATCTTCGGATCAATCTGGCTGCCCTTCTTCATAGCCTATCAAGTGCAATAAATGCCTTAGGTGAGCAATAAAGAGATTGGCATTAGATTCTTCTAAGCAAGGCTTGTTTGCATAAAGGTTCAAACCTGGCCACGGTTGTGCTGATAAGGCTCCTTTCACTTCAGGTGAAAGGAACTGCTAACACTTTCACTTATGAAACAGCTGATTTTATGAAATAAGCTATGGTAAGTATGTGGACATGTTGGTGCAGGGCTATACTTTTAGCCATAATTTCTTTCACTTCATTTTCTACTCTTGTACACAATTAAAAAAAAGAAGTAATCTTCTCTTAGTGTAAGTGTGAATAGATAACTTCACCAAAGCTTCAAAAGGGACTGTTACATGATTCCCAGGAATAGCATCTATCCTTTCCAATTCTCTCTCCGTGTCTTTGCTCAGGATCTGCTTTTAATTTTGGTCACTGCGGTCCCTAGAAGAGCTATTATTTTGAGTGTCCCTCCCAGCTCTTTGGAAGGGGATCCGGATCATCCAAGAATATGCTTGCTTTGATTTGTGTGTGAGAAGACTAGCCTGTGGAAGTCTTAGCAGTTGTGGGATTGGGCTTGAGAGCAGAGAACAGGATCCTGCTTGTCCTTCAGCCACTGTAAAATGAGAGTACTCAACAAACACCCATCTGTGGCTGAAAGACTGGGTTTCAGATATTTCCATCAGAAAACTTTAGATAAGGTCAAGGCAATTATTTTTTTTCCTCCTACAGGTTTACTCCACTGTGACTTACACAATGGTCTGGTGCCTCTGGACGCTCTTATGCCCCTGGACATTATTATGTGAATAATAATAAGATTAGCTTAAAAGCTTAGAGAGAGTTATTAAAGTAATATTTTCAGTGTGGGATGAATTTTTCTCAAACAGCATGACTTTTTATAATTGATTGCATTTTTTAAAATGTCAGGCAATGTCCTGCTAAGTTTATTGATGAATGCAATGGGTGAAATGTAATATTGGAGGGGAGGGGGGAAATAACACAGCATCTAACAAACAAATCCTGGTTTTCTTTTAAATCTCCTCTTGGCTTGGTCTCTTCGAAGGATGCTGCAACATATCTTTGAGAAGTAATATTACAACTCACTGACGCTCTGTGGATGAGTGAGATGCCTGTCCTGTTGGCCAGCTCTTTAACAGGGAGGATGTTGCCAGGACCAAAACTCCATGATGAAACTATTTGGATGAGCTGCTCCTTTTTACTTTTGTAAAGGAGCCAGACTGTCAAATGCCTTAACACTGAAAAGATTTATTGAGTTATGTCAAGGTTCTGAAGGGTTTAGATAGCTCCTATCACCACCATTTGGTCTGATTGATCACTCAATACTTCTCGATGGGTGAGTGTGTGAACTGGACTGAGAGGTGCTGATTGAGCTGCCAGGTGCCATTACACAAACTTGTGACAATTCCAGTGACAGGTGATCCTGCACTCCGATGTAATGTGATTGCTTGACTGAGTTGGTGGTTATTTTTTTTGAGTCAGGGGAAAGGAAAAAGAGTTAGTGTCTTAACAGCTTTCTCACTTCATGCAGGTGTTGAGTTTGCCCAGCAAAATAAACAAACATGGCAAGTGACTTCTGTCCTGTTCTCTGCTTCTATGTCTGTATGTAAATCCAGACCTGCAACCTTCTGTTTTCATAGGTAAAGGAATAATTAAGAAAAAACAATGATATGTGGATTAAATTCAGCATTTAATTTCTTCAGAATGTGGAGAGCCTTTCAGTGTTCTTTGAAATTATTTCAGGCAGTAATGCCAGCAGAAATTCATCCTGATGGATGCTGAAAGTGAGTTTAGATGTTATTTTAAAGAATGAAAGTAGCGATAAGTTCCCAGATGTTGGTTATCTTCTGATATGCTGGGTGGGAGGGACACGTGTCTCAGTGTATACGTAACCTGATGTTAACCTAAAGCTTAATTTGTTTTCTTCAGAATGTATGCTTTTTCTTGATGCAGGTTTCACAACACTTTGTATTCAGTATCTATGATCTTAAAGAAGCTGAGACACTGTTTTGCACTCCTTTACACTAAAAAGAAGAGCATAGTGCCAGTTATTAAGGTCACCTGACAGTTCACACTGCAATACTCCATTCTGAACTGCTTGCTGCCTCTGATAAACTTTTATGTTGGAATTTGTGTTGCATACCATGTGTAATCTCCTAACTGCAAAGAAAAGCCAAAAAATCCCTCAAGTAAGGTTCCAAGAAAGTAACATTTTAGACTTTTAAAATAAAATACAGTGGTCTTTTCTCTGAACAAGACTAGGTTTTCTGTGTTGTAGATGAGGGAACTAAATTTGGCAGAGTTTCAGTCTTCTGTTCCACATGATATCAGCTAAAAATACGTACATGTAAGAACTGCTGTAGACTAGACTGAAACCCATCAAATTTGAACCTTTGTCGAGTATGACAGGGTATCTCATTTCTCTGACTGCTCATGAGGCTCCATTATGTGTCTGCTTCAGGGCCACCCAATGTGTTTCAGCTGAGGTCCCAGGGTCAGGTCAGGTTTAGTGTACAATGGCTGTTTCCCTACCACTCAGCCTGTCCGCTTCACAGAATCATAGAATAGTTTGGGTTGGAAGGTACCTTTAAAAGTTATCTAGTCCAACTCTTCTGCAATACGCAGGGACATCTTCGACGAGATCAGGTTGCTCAGGGCAACCTGAGCATGATGGGGCATTTACCACCTCTCTGGGCAACCTGTTCCAGTGTCTCACCACCCTCATTTTCCAACTGGTCCCGGGGTCCCCCCCCCCCCATTTTTTAAAAAAAAAAAAAAAAAAAATTAAAATTTCCTTCCATATATCTAGTCTGAACCTACCCTCGTTTAATTTAAAACCCTCATCCCTTGTCCTGTCACTACAAGCCCTGCTAAAAAGTTTGTCCCCATCTTTCTTACAAGCCCCCTTTAAGTACTAAAAGGCTGCAATAAGGTCTCCCCGGAGCCTTCTTTTCTCCAGACTGAACAAACCCAACTCTGTCCACCTGTCCTCATAGGAGAGTGGCTCCATTCCTCTGATTATTTCTGTGGCCCTCCTCTGGACCTGCTTCAACAGGTCCATGTCTTCCCTGTGCTGAGGGCTCCAGGGCTGGACACAGTATTATAGCTAGGGTCTCCCCAGAGCAGATAGGCAGAATCACCTCCCTCGACCTGCTGGCCGCACTTCTTTTGATGCAGCCTTAGATACAGTTGGCTTTCTGAGCTGCAAGTGCACATTGTCTGCTTGTGTCCAGCTTTCCATCCAACAATATACCCAAATCCTTCTTGGCAGGGCTGCTCACATTCCTTTTATCCCCCAGCCTGCATTGAAACTGGGGGTTGACACCTTGTCCCAGGTGCAGGACCTTGCACTTGGCCTCGTTGAACCTCATGAGGTTCACACAGGCCCACTTGAGCTTGTCTAGGTGCACTTGATCCCACTGTATCATTGATGATACTAAACAGTGCTGATTCCAGTATGGACCCCTAAGGGATACCACTTGTCACCGTTATCCATATGGACATTGAGCTGTTGACCACTACCCTCTAGATGTGACCATCCAACCAATTCCTCATCCACCAAACAGTCCATCCATCAAATCCATATCTCTCTGATTTAGAGAGAAGGGTGTTGTAGGGGACCATATCAAAGACCTTACAGATGTCCACATAGATGACATCCATAGCTCTTCCTTTGTCCACTGATGTAGTCACTCCATCACACAAGGTCACTAAGTTGGCCAGGCAAGGCTTGCCCTTGGTGAAGCCGTGCTGTCTGTGTTAAATCACCACCCTGTCTTCCATGTGCCTTAGCACAGTTTACTGGAAGATCTGTTCCATGATCTTCCCAGGCACAGGGGTGAGGCTGACAGGTCTACCAGGGTCCTCCTTTCAGACCATCTGCTCAAGAGGTGTGGGAAGAGAGGTTGTCAGTGAAGACTGATGCAAAGAGGTTGCTGAGTACCTCGGCCTTCTCCTTGTCCATTGTTACCAGTTACTTCAAGTTGGTCTTTCCTCTCCTGGCAAAATGGAGCAAGAGCTGTGTTTGAGAAGAGAAACAAGCACATTAGCCTCTGGTGGAAGCAAAGGAGAGCTATAGACCAGGCAAGGAAATTGGATGGGCTAGGCAACGATTTGGTTGGAATTGGAAAGAGCTCAGATAGGAGGTGAGAACTGGGGAGAGACTGGTGCTGTGAAACAGGGTGGCAAGGAGGAGCGCTGAGCTGAGATACATGAAATACAGACGTAAAGCTTTGGGTACGGAGATGACAGGGAGCCTCCCCAGCAAGAAGACTTGGGTGGAGGGAGCAAAAAGCAAGGAAGGATTTATTTTGAGAAAAAAAACCAACCAACCATTCTTCTTCCCAAACCCCACCCTAAAACAGAAACAAAAAAAGCCCCACTCTAAACCGCAGGAACTATTGTGGTAGGGAGAGCAGAGGGGTTTGAGAAGCAGTCAAAGCCAGTAGCTACTTGAACAAGGCAATTTGGTAGAAGAGTGGTGATCATGGCCCAAATGAGGACAGAAAGTGAGACTGAGCTAGGGGTAGAAAAGAGGCTGAGCTTAAGGGTAGGCAGATGTGGCAGAAAACAGGAAGGGTGAATAAAGGAGCAGTATATAGTTGTGCTACAATCTGGAGTGGGACATGAGGTGTGGGTGTTTTGTTGTTGTCCTCCCCTCACCCCCACCTCCAATTGTTGTAGATCTATAATTTATAGCAGAGCTCCAAGTGAAAAAAAGCCTTTTTTAACCAAGTCCTTTCCTCCCATCACCTCTGCTGCTCCTGCTGTGCTTTCTGGCACAAGAACTTTTCATTTAGTGTATTCACTACAAAGATCTAAGCGTTGTATGCCTATGCCAGCAACCATTGTTAGGGAGTAATTTCTCTCCTGTGTGATGTAAACTGAAAGTGGATGAACAAAGCTCCTTTGTATGGACAGAGCCCACTGCCACAGGTTGTGTTTTGTCACAGTATTTACTGCTGTGGCCTACAGTAGACAGGAAAGTCTACTGCTGCTGTTGTGCCCAACTTCAGATTGTCGATTCAATGAAACCACCTCTCTCTTGTTGGTGTCTGTGTTTGGTACCAGCAAGTATGTGTTGGAAGGATTGTCTGCGTATGGTTTGCTTTCTAAAGAACTCTGGCATATTTCATGTAGCTCATACCTTTGAAAAGCAAAGCTAAGCACTTGAAGATTGGGAAATGCCAGAACAAAATATGCCACGTGAACTTAGTTGAGCCCGGTTTGTGTGTGTTACGGCACTGTCTTTTATGAAGTGATCATGTGACTCTCTTTCTGTGACAGTCCTGCAACAGGAGGGCCTTTGGCATCTTAGGTGCCAATTTTACCACTCTTTGAGATCATATGGGTTTGTAGATGACTCGCTTCATAAGCTTTCCTGCACCAAAGAGCAAATGCTGCAGAAGCAAGTGGCTATGGGGCTTCCAGGGTCCCCTAAGTAACTGGCATCTTCCATTGACTTCAGTAGGCTTTAGAGTAGGTTTCAAATTTAGACAAAATTTGGATTTGAATTTCTTCCTTCTCCACTGACTTGATTGAAGGGAAGACATGTAGAAGAGATGCTTCAGTGCAGCTCCATTACTTTCAGAAATTTGGTGTCTTTCAGACATTACATTAAATAACACACACACACACAAAAAGTTGTTTTTTCTCTTTTTAAAATATTTATCTGGATGCTTCACTCTTCAAGAGGGATCACTGATGCAATTCATTAGACTTCTCCTTAGGTGGAAAAATATCCTGAACAGTAAAGATTTATGTTCCAATCTCGTAATGCAATTTACAGTGTTGTAAAGGATCTAAAATTAGGTGAACAATCAATTCCTTTTATAATCAAGGCAATTGCAAAGAACAAAGCATTTGGTAGTGCAAACTGTGTGTAATTGTGATGGAAGATGCACAACACTTCAGCCTTAGGGGATCACTTGAGAGCATTTTAAGGGTGTTGGAAATCTGCATACCTGTACTGCTTATCTTTTAATCAAAGAATGTAAATATAAAAAAAAAGGAAGGCATGGAAGTTATTTTTACCTGGTTGTAAAAGTTACTGAAAGCAAGTCTTTCCTCTGACATATGGTTACCATTTCCATGTGTATGTTGCTAGTTCACTGTAAGGGGTAGGTTTACTTTCTTGGTGTGCAGCAGCTCTGCTAGCGATAATAAATTCTTTCACATAAATTGCTGGAACACCTTGGTAAATGAGAGAAGGCTCCAGTTTGAAGAGCCACTGGAATCCTCCAGAAATGCTGAAGAAATGCTATTTTAGCCATAAAATGTTTCTAACTGAGCAAATAGTTTTGAATAGATACTTTATATAATGGGTATTTGACTCTCTCGCTGTGTTTGCAGAATGTCCATGAAGAAGGTGGTAATGTGCTTAGTCTATTTGCTGTTCAATAAAATTTAAGTAGCAAACACCATTCTTCAATAAATACCGATTTCCATTTTTATTGCGTACTTGTGACTGGCCAGCGGGTGATATTTCGTCTTTCTGATTTGACCTTACGTGACCAAAATCTCATGGAAATAGGATTTTCTTTTTGAGTGGCATAGAAAATGCCTCCTTTAATGAAGTTTCGTCCCCTGTTGCTCCGAAGGGGAAATGTAGAGATATTTCTTCCCTTTTTGAGTCAAGACAGGTGGGCTCGGTATAACTAAGGTTGTCTGTAGTAATCACCCTTCTTGGAGCAGCTGCAGGCGAAGTTTACTGGATTCATTTGACTCAGCAGTCCAGATCTACTTTCCACTTTCTTCTTTCTCTTGCCAGTTGAATGAATCTTATCCCAACTCAAAAAGCATCTGTTCATGTTGGAGGCAGAGAACACTACTGCCACACTATGCGTCCTCTGCATTCCACCTCTCAGCCATTAAATCTTATTCTAGAGCAGCAGACTCAGCTGTCTGTAGCTGGCAATAGGAGCGTCATTGCAGCGCTGCCAAAAAAAGGTTGGGAAGCTGGCCAAGGTGGAGACAGGACAGAAGGGCTGTGGTAAGTTTGGCAAAGAAAAATAAACACAGAGGGAAAGTCAGAGGTAGACAAACCCTTTTGAAAGGGGTTTTATGAGAACTCCTGCTTACTATGGTGGGGTTTTTTTGTTTGTTGGTTTGGTTTGGTTGGTTTTTTTTGAGAGGAATGCTGTCTTCTGTTGTCTTGAGGGTCTCAATCCTGCAGCATGTTAAGTGTCTGAAGTCCCGCTAAGGGGATGTGTAGGGGCAGTAACACCTTGCTATGTTCATAACCAATCTCTAATGGTGTATATCTTTTTCTTTCTCATGGCGTTTGTGCTATTGACCGTGCTATTGCCAATCCTAAAGGGTCCTCCTGCTTGGGGTTTTTGGTGTGTCAGCTTAAGGGTTTTCAGCCTGTGGGTGCTTGAGTGGCAATATCAAAGGTTCCTTGTGTTTAGGTAGTTATAAATGAAGGAATAGTATTTCCTGAAATACACCACTGCAAATGGCATAATTTAATTTCTTTTTTCCATGGGAAGAATTGAAATTAACGAGTACTGGGTGAGAAATGGAGTGAAATTTGAGAAAAATAGTTTGAGTTTCCATGCAGTCAGTTTAAAAAGAATATTTTGTGGCCTTTGTTAGATTAAACTTAGTGTAATCAGAAATACATATTTTTTTTAACTTAAAGCTATTTAAGGAAGCATTTTCCACTTTTTTTGGCAAGAAACTTCTGTGTGACCTTCTATCTAATTCTAAAGATACTTTTTGTTTCTCTGAGTTGGGGAGAACAAAATTAAGTTTTGATGTCTTTTTATGTTGTTGTTAGAAGAGTTTGAGGCTATTGTTTCAGAAAGAATACAAAACAAGAGATTTCAAACATAAGAAATCAAAGATGAAAATACTGGAGATAAGGCTATAAAAAAATAAGTCTGCTATGAGCTGACTATATGCTTATTGCTGTAACTACTAAGGAAAGGCAAGACCAGCATCTATCAGACATGTAAGCCCCAGTGAAGTTAAAAATTATGACCTACAGGGCAAATAAGAAAACCATGATATTTTAAACAAAACTAAGGGCCTTTATTAGAGTCTGTATCAATAAGTTTGTTTCCAAACTTCTTTTGGCTTTCCTAAACAATTCTGTATTAGTGGCAGATTTGAAGTGTTTTCATTTTGGACATCAGGTTGAAGCTAAGACAGTAATTTTTCTAGCCAACTGCTAATTTTTGTGTAATAAGAAATATTAGTTGTAAAGGGCAGCAAAGACATAAGGTGAGGAAACAAGAAAGATGAATAACCTTAAAATTACACAATGATTTAATTAAAATTTAAATTTTAAAATACTGCAGAGAGAAATTATAACCCGTTTTGAACAATCAGAAGGTAAAACCAACTTTAAATATTTAATTTTCTCAGTGCAATCTTTGGTGGAACAAAATGCTGAGGGAGGTGGGGGGGAGTCTCCAGATACCATGTGTCTCAGTTCAAGTGTGTTTACTGACTGAAAGGAGTTATTCAGGAATTCAGAAATAGCAAGGAGTGAAAGATAAGGTTTTAAACAGCTCTCCCTATTTATCATTGTATTTTATTAATTCAGCTTTCTGCTTCAAATCATCGTTATAACAACCCAGACTAAACTGGCATTAATTTCTTTTACCTTTCTTGAACACCCCTTAAAGGAATGCATGGGAAGTACTACACCCTCCTGAAAGATGTTTGTCTCTGTATTAATAGTTACTCCGTAGGCAATGTGTGAATGAGATGTTCAAGAGCTTGCAGTTTGGTTCCTAGGGTTCAACCAGCCAAAGTTGTCATGCATTGCAAATGGATCCCTGTACAGTCGTTTATGGACGCAGCTCCCAGCCAGCGTATGCCGTTTGTTTAATGCTACTGCGGTCTTCTAAAGCTGATTTTCTGCCAGTGACACGCAGGCAGTGGTTGTGGTATCTTTCCTTCTTTGTCCTAAATTCCTTTAACTGAGTTAGCCAAACCTTCTGCTACTAGCTAAGTAAGTCAGTGAAGTCACAGGAAGTCCTGGAGGGCTCTGAGAACAAGCTTTGTTCAGCGTTAAGAGGAGAAGGCTAAGCGGCAGTAGTCTTTGTGCTGTCATCAGAGAAGATTAAACCAGGTTCTTCTTGGAGGAACAGTGGTAGGATGAGTGGCAACAGGCACGAGTTCACACAAGGAAAATCACAATGAATTGTTTGTGGAGATGGAAGTCAGACACTGGAATAGGGACCCAAAAAAGCTGTGGTATCTCCATCCTTGGAGATAGTCAGAACTCAGCTGTACTGGACCTGTTTGGAGCTAGGAGTTGGAATAGAGATCCCCAGAGATCCCTTTCAATCTATATTATTATCAGATAATTTGCCTGCATTAATTGTATTGAAGACCTACTGCAGTTTGACTTTAGCAGTACAGTATCAGGGCAGATGTCAAGGTGTCAGCGACTGAGAATTAAAAAGCTCCTTTATGGTATCATTGTCTAGATGTAGCTAAATTCAAACTGCTCTGAGATTTTTCTTAGGCAACCTATCTCACTTGGAAGCATAATCTTGGCAGAAGCCTAAAGTGGGAAAAATGGTCCTAGATTACTTATCCTAGGTGGAAAGAACATAGCTGACCAGAGGATGAAAAAGAGAAGGGCAAAAAAAAAAAAAGCTGCAACTTCCTATCTGAAGTAATAGTTAATTAAGAAATCATAATCACAGAGTGGTTTGGGTCGGAAGGACCCATCCAGTTCCAACCCCCCTGCCATGGGCAGGGACACCTTCCACTAGAACAGGTTGCTCAAAGCCTCATCCAGCCTGGCCTTGGCCACTTCCAGGGATGGGGCATCCACAGCTTCTCTGGGCAACCTGTGCCAGTGCCTCACCACCCTCTCTGGGAAGAACTTCTTCCTGATATCCAATCTAAACCTCCCCACTTTCAATTGAAACCCATTACCCCTTGTCCTGTCACTACAGGCCCTTGTAAAAAGTCCCCCCCAGCTTCCTTGTAGCCCCTTCAGGTACGGGAAAGCTGCAATGAGGTCTCCCCCGCGCCTTCTCTTCTCCAGGCTGAACAAGCCCAACTCTCTCAGCCTGTCCCCAAAGGAGACGTTAGGCATGATCTGCCCTTGATGAAGCCATGTTGCCTGTCACCAATCACTTTCCATATGCCTTAGCATAGTTTCCAGAAGGATCTGTTCCATGATCTTGACAGGCACAGAAGTCAGACTGACTGGCCTGTAGTTCCTCAGATATTCCATTTTTCCCTTTTTAAAAATGGGGGTTATGTTTCCCCTTTTCCAGTAATCACTTGACTGAAACAGTTGTCTTAACATGTTGCAAAATGTCAGTGTTCCCTGGAAAGGGGAAAATGAAGAGCCAGCACAGAGGGTAGTTCAGGTAGGAAATGTACGCTCATGCCAGGCTTTCTAGCTCATGTTAAAAATCTCTTGAGAAGAATTGGAGTTTTTCTCCAGTAAGTATTAAATCTTTGTCTGTGCTATTTCTACCTTCAATTAAGTTAATGTTTAAGATGTCTCTCTTTATGTGCTTCATTTAATAAGGTGTTACACAGGTGAATCATTTGAAGAATTCTTCAGTGAAATATAGAAATAATTTTCATGTAACATCAGCAAATTAACATCTTACTTTGATGTATTACTCTGACTTCATATCCAAGCTCATTCTTTGTTGATGTATTTACTCTGAAGTTGAAGCAATTTAGAACACTAAATGGTAGTACTATGTCTTCCATTTCATTGCAGACTTAGTGCAACAGCAGTCAAGCAAATGGTTATTGCATAACCCAATTTTTGTAGCGGGCAGAAATTATAGGTAAAATTTGCATTTTGGTTTCAAGCATCAAGAATGTCATACATCATTCACCGGGTCAGATCTGAATTGCTTTAATGTTTATAATTGGTAGACAGTGCTTATGACAAAAACAGCAACATGCTTTTAAAAGAGCATATCTTTTCAGAACGTTTTAGAACTTGTTAGTACATCTTTTCCATATGTATCCGGCACTGGATTTGATACCACAGGCCTATGTGCAGAAGAATTTAAATATCACTGAGATTTTGATGTTGTGAGGACATGCATTTATTATAAGCCATGTCCTCTAATGTTCATTTGTGTGGGTTTTTGTTTGCTCTTGTCCTCTCCAAGCACTATGGGAACTATGAAGATGAAAGACCAAATAAACAAACAAACCCCCCAACTCTTCTGCTAATCAAGAGGAACAAAAATTAAGATTTTTGTGTTGCCTCTTTTGTGTGGCATTCCCTCACACTTGTGTAGACTGAAGCATATTCATGCATTAGACAGGTTGTTATATGAAATTATGATGACATAATTTCTTAAAAGTTATGAAAAAAAATCTCTATTGGATCTATTTGCATTGGATCAATGCAGATCGTGGATAAGACATGGATAAACACAGGGTACATATTTAATGCCTTGTATAGTCAGAGTATTCAAACACCAGTTTGAGTATTGTCTCTTGGCACGGTTGCATTTTTGGCTACTGTCAACGTGCACATTCCTAATTCTAAAAATATATAGCTATAGAGCCTGATGGCTCTTCCTTTAAAGTTAAAATCTGCATATAAAGACTTACAGGGAATACATTGCTTTGTGCTGTGAGCAATGATCAGGTTGTAGTGTGTTCTCACTTTTGTGTTTTCTTTAGTTCTTGGCAGCTCTCGTGGATACTTGGAACCCAGTTTAGTTATCACTGCTCCTTTTTGGCATCATAGGGTATGTACTGAGGCTTCTCAGTGGGCTTCTAGTCTTCCTTGCTCTTAGGAAATAATGATTTCTGCATGAGCATAAGGAATTTTGATGTTTCTGGATCTTGGTGGTGAGGCCAAGAATATGGCAGTACCAGTTCTTGTCAGTCAGGTGCAGGGTGTGCAGATAGTGTGGAGGGAGTGAGAGGCACCACCAGATGTTTCAGTTTGGCTTCATGCCTTTATTTTTACCAAAACACTTAGGCATCACTTTTGAGCAAAGTACAGACAGCTCTTTTTTTGTGGTTCCTTTTTTTTTTTTTTTTTTTTTTAGGCTTATAAAGCTTGCAACTATTTTTATATTTCAAACAAGCCAGCAACTTGGACATCTACTACTCAAGCTATGCTCGAGTGAAATGCCTTTTTTAATTCTCCGTGCTTCACTTATGCTGCTGCAATTTATCCTTAGGGTGAAGATTGTCATCTTCTGAGGTCTTCACCACCATGTAAAGTGGACTATCACATCATGGTGACCCTGTTTTGCTATTCCTTACCTGTGTAATCTCTATGATGCTTTGCAGCTGCCTTTTAATAAGTAATGTAAGAGAATTGGTAAAATTCTGTTTGGAGAGTTACCATATTCAGCAGAGGGCAAGTGGGAGAAGGAATTGCCAGTTATACAGATTTGGAGAGAAAGCCCAGAAATGCCTTTAAACTTTCAGTTCAGACATCACCATGCCTTAGATGGTCTGACCAGAGCTATTGCAACTGTGCTGTGGAAGCATCTGACTTCGATACCAGCCTCTTGTGTCTCTTCTCTGTTGAGTGCCACCACTGCTGGCTTACTGGCATTGGGTTCTTTCTGTCATTTTAACTAGCAGCTGCAGTGGGTGGTTCATTTACTTTATTGCACTTTGTATAGATTTCTTCTTGATGGATGAAGGTGACGCCCTGTGCAGTATGTGCCCAAATCTGGCGGGTATTGCTTGCTTAGCCTGAACTTCATGAAATGCTCTCCTACCAGGAGGTGATGTCAAGATAATCAGTTGTTCTGCTGTTCTTATGTGTGGCTGTTTGCAGTAGGACTTCCAACACTACTGATGATACAAGTCCTTTTTTTTGTGCATTATTCAGGAACTAAGAACCCCTTCCCTCCACCTCCTAACTCTGTGAGAACTATCAGAGCTGAAGTGTTGTCGGTGCTAACAAAGACTTGCGGATTTCACAAGGAAGACATAACTCTTGTGTATGCTCACAGATTACTTATAGAAGAGCTTAAGAGACAATCTTCTGTCAGAGGAAGTTTTATAAATGTCATTCCAAGTATCTTGCTTTTCATCTGTATTAGTAGTTGACAACAAAAATGTCTTCCATGTGCCAAGAATTCCTGAGAGAAAGAAACATACGAAAACTCTTGGTGGCTTGGATTCCTAGAGCCTATTTTCAAAAGAGATGTTGAGCCAAATTCTTGGCACTGTGTCAGGAGGAAGTAGCTCCACTATAATGTGGCTGACAAAGCTGTCTTGCTTTCAGGGCCCAGGATAGGATCTGCGTGAGGCTGTGCCGTGCCTTGACAAATTAGGACACAGATTTTGGTAGCTTGGTGGAGCACAGTTCCTGTGGAACATGGGCATGCCAGCAGAGGAATGGCAAAGCACCGGCACCAGTGGTGCGTTTGGCACTGATAAGACCTTTGGCTGACAGCATGCGTTCATTCTTTTATGAATCAATACCAAAAATAACTACTGGATTCTTCAGAGACCGAGTCTGTCGTGATATGGAGGGAGTGTGATTGGAAAGCACTCCCAACAGGGAGCCCGATATAGCTCCATAGAGTAAAGTCAGACTAAGCTAGTAGAAATGAACCTAGGGAAGAAATGAACACTTCCAATATGAATATAATTTGGCTGGCAGAGCTGTTTCTCCTTTAGGATTTTCTGGTGCCTGCAGTTGGAGCTGCAATGTGATCATATCCCTTGCTGATTTAGCTGAAAGAGTGGCAATGTGTACTTGACCAAAGACATGAGTGACTCTTCAAACATTTGATCAAGGATCTTTAAAAGAAAATAGAAAGTAGGTAGATTACAAAAAGGTGAGAAAGGCTCATGCTCTAACTTAAAGTAAGCGGTAAAAACCTGATCTGTTGTCACTGAACCTCACTGCAAAGGAAGTGAACGCAGGACTGGCTCTAGCCAGCAGGCAAACCTGGCCATTGCCCATCACCTTCCAGAGGGTGGTCAGGCTGCTCCTTGACATTAAAGCTCTGTCCCAGTTTTGGGCTCAGGGTGCCCCAAACAGCATTCCTATGTAGTAGATAAATTCTGGTTTTCTCCCACTGCCAAGAAGTCCTGAGCCAACTTGTAGTAAGTGTACCTTCTGGTTGCATTGCAAAGGCTGGAAATTAATAGTGGATGGGAAGTTCTTCCTCACTGTTGTTCTTGATGTGCCTATCTTTGGATTAGCAGCAGAAAGCAGCTTCTCTTGTAGGATCATTTTTATGCTGCAGGAAAAGCCGTTATGGCCATCTGTTGAGGAAAATGAGCAGTTTGCAATATGTTACATCTGTAAATGGATAAACTCTTCCAAGCATTACATGTGTTTATATACATATTTCGATGTAATTGAGTATAACCGAGGAACACAACTTGCTGCTTCATTTCCCCGTAGCTGGTAGCCAGCATGCTTTTACAAGGTGGATAGTGGGTAATTGTCATTTCTAATGTATTTTATATATGTGTAGATGATAATGCAAAGAGTAACATAAACAGACTCCTAATTTTTCTTGTTGTTCAGAATTGGCTAATTATTTAATCAGTTATTTTGGCTCAAATGTGTTCTGAAGGCACTCAGCTGGGTTTATTTGATAGCACAGTTGTGACTGCTACACCTTGGAGTGCTGTGATTATTCGATTTTGTTCCAGATTTATCTTTCTCTCAAGTATAGTGGAATACCAGTTGCACTTCAGTTATTTAAGATTCTTGGATAAATAACTATATTGCAAGGCTTCAGAGTTCTTGTTGAGACAAAGACTATTTTATTTTCCCTCTAATACCTAGCTGGGAGAACTGATTTAGAAAAAGCAGTAAACACATATCCAAAGAGTGAATAAGCTTTTTTTCCTGTGTTTCATATGATACGTTCCTTAGTGCAAGCAGCAAACTAAAACAGCAAAGCTAAGAAGATTGTAATGGCTGTTAGTGAGAAGCAGTCAAATACGTATCACATGCTAATAGCTTTGAAGTTGTTGATTAGAGAGAAATACAATTGCATTTTTGTGATTTGCTATGCTTACATGTCAGATTCCCAAACCACACATGGTTTGCATATAATAGGTCGTTTAGGGCTTATTTTATGAAACTCCTTGGTATGGTGTTTGAAGTGGATTCAGTGGTCCTGAGTTTTCCATATCTCAGTGCACAGTCCCTGTGCTTACAGCTACCTGTGCTTCAGGTATTATCCCCACAGGAATACAGCAGGCTCCAGAGACCCAGTAGCCAAACCAGTAGACAAATTGTTTACTTATTTGGCAGCCTGAATTTTACTGGGGCTTCACGTTATTCAACCCTGCTCATAAATCCTCACCTTATGGAGTCATGTTATAGGATGGTTTTTGAACTTTGCTGGCATTTCTTTGCTTTTTAAATAAATCTTTAACTTTTATTATTGTGAGAAAGGGCTGTAGTACATCAGCTCTAATGGCTTTGCAAATGGAAGTGAAATTAAGAAAGAACCGATTTTCTTTAATGTTTTTTGAGATAAAATATACCATTTTCATAATTTGGAAGAGGAACGCTGGGACTGTTTAATGTTTTTGCTTGGCGGTGTTGGCTTGTAAGTGAAGGATTTGGACAGGCGTATTTAAGGAAACAAGATTGTGGTAAGAGGACAACTGTGAGGGTAGCTGTTACAGTGTGTCAGCGTATAGATGAGTCAGTCTATTTTCTCTCCAGTTTCTAGGCTGTTCACAATGAAATATAATCTATTACCCTGTTAAGACACCACACTGTCTTAGAAGGTGTCATTTGATAAACAGTCCAAAATACACACCCTCTGTATAAAAGCCAGTAGGCTAACCTATTCATGGGAGAGGCAGACTCCTTGTGGCTGGTACAAATCCAGTGAACATAGGTAAAGCACATTTGGTTAATTCTGTGAAAAATCTCTGCTACTTGTCCGCTGAAAAGCGGTGGTACCACTTTCTAGCAGTGGAGGACCCTCACATCCTGTGGCTGGTACAAATCCAGTGAACATAGGTAAAGCACATTTGGTTAATTCTGTGAAAAATCTCTGCTACTTGTCCGCTGAAAAGCGGTGGTACCACTTTCTAGCAGTGGAGGACCCTCACATCCGAATTCTAGTTGTGGCTGGTACAAATCCAGTGAACGTAGGTAAAGCAGATTTGGTTATTTCTGTGAAAAATCTCTGCCACTTGTCCACTGAAAAGAGTTGGTACCACTTTCCAGCAGTGGAGGACCCTCACATCTGAATTTATCCCTAGGGAAGTAATTTTGATCTCTTATCTGTTCAGTCTCCTGTCTTCTGTATATGAATGATTTTTAGATTTCTGTGTATTACAGCATTGTAAGTGGGAAGACAGTGGGAAATTTGTGAGGTAAGAAGAGGCTGATGCTATTAGCTACTTACTAAGGGAACAAGGGAGAACCTTAGATTTGCACTTCCAATGGAAGGTAGGCATAGGTATTTTAGCTGCTGACTCTTAGAGGTGCTCTGCCTATAGTGGGGACTATTCAGAGCATCCAGAATTAGGCACGTTTCAGCATCTCCCAGTGCTCCAGTTATCATGAGGTTTTTCCCTTCCTTAGCTGAAACAGAGTTATTTGTATAGGTGTGCACTTTTGTACAGTGTTTTGTCATACATGTGATGTCTAAATTTCTTTCCATGACTTCCCCTTCTCCCCTTATAATTGAACCAGCTGGTTCTATGGTAATGAGTCCTTTTGAACTGTCAGTGTGCGTATATTTCCATTTACACTGCTGGCACTTTGTTCTGAACCTTCTCCCCTTCTGTCCAAATAAATTACTTACACTATCAGATCTGTCTTATTGTTCACAATAGCACTGCTGTGGGTTCTCCAGATCCTCCTTGCTTTCTGAGTTTATTGCTCATTTTGCAAAAGGCTCTTTCAAACTTTGGTCTGTGTAACTTTAAATAATCCTCGTTAATTGTTGTATGAGTCAGAGAATCAAAGGGAAGGAGGAAAAATCATATTTCTAATTTCACAAACTGTCCTGTGGAGTGGTCTAGCTAACATATTGACTTCTCGTTATATAGTAATTTATATTCAAATTAATTTTGACAGCTGGCATTTTGTCTGTGTTAGCCATGATCATTTAAACTTCTGTAGCAATTTATAATGTGGTTGATGTTGACACGAATTATTTTTTAATACTGATGGGAGGATAGTCTTGTGCAGTGATTAGAGATACAGCTGATGGTCAGGAGTCTGGGAGCATGGTCAAAGATAAGTAATTCAATGACCACGTTTTACGATAATGCTGGTTGTTCATGCAGCTTAAGTTTCCAGAGATACACAGAGCAAGGCCAAGAGACACTGGTCACAGCTGCAGCAAGGATTAGACGTAAGGAAAAATACAATTCATAGTGAGACTGGTCAGGCAATGTAACAGGAGATACAGAACACCCTATGCTATGAAAATGCTACAGCAAAAAAGATGTTGCTTTACAGAGGAAATGGAGGGCGATGAACACCAGCTTCTCTTGCTGATCACTGCTTCCCAGCCACTGATATACCTTTGTAATAAAGATAGGTCTGCTTTCTCTGCTATCACTCTGGGCTCATCCTTCAGTTCTGGGCCAGCCAGGTGACTTAGCAAGTTCCTGATTAAGCACGTGGAATAATAATTTAATCAACTTGCTGAATCAGGACCTCCTGATGAATTCCCATCTTTCCTCATTTGCACAAAGCTTATTTGCCAACGAAACAGCTGAATGAGAAGGAATGGCTTTGCTTTTCACAGCCAAGGAAGCCTTGATGCCAACAGCTAATACAGGAATTCAATGAGACTGGGAAATCCCAATCACATAAAGTTTCTTAAAGAAAAATGATTGCTTATCTCAATTAGT
The DNA here is from genome assembly GCF_000690775.1 of Eurypyga helias. Taxonomy (NCBI): domain Eukaryota; kingdom Metazoa; phylum Chordata; class Aves; order Eurypygiformes; family Eurypygidae; genus Eurypyga; species Eurypyga helias. The sequence goes on along the minus strand of NW_010232788.1, from coordinate 38,752 downwards.
ATCATTCCCTGAAGGGATACATGGCCTACATTCTGCTGGAGCTGAACAGGTAACTAAACAGAGGAACCTTTAAAAGCTTTTCTACCTGAACACCCAATATAATTTCATCCTTTTCTACAAATCTTGCTTTTAACTGTATTTTGTGTAACTTAGCCTCTGTATCATAAGAGGAGATAGGATAGAAGCACATAAAATCTTCACAGCCTGAGAAATGCACATTTGAAGCCAAGGATTAAGTTTAAAGGTGTTTGGGTCAGGCCCCAAGAGGTGGTTCTGGAGCACTTGAACCCTATGTGCCTGATGATTATTTTTCATTACTGTGTTGCCAAATGATAAAATACACTGGGAGAAGACAGGATTGCTTGGGGCACTGTATTACTCAGCTGCCCACTTTACTGAAATCAATGGATATTTTTCTTACTGACTTCTGTGGATGTCTGATCAGACCCTATAAAAAGTTTAGTATGGTTTCAAAATGGCATTTTATTTAATCAGAGTCTGCTTGTCCCTTAAATGTAGTGATTTCACCTAAAAGTTAACATGGCTACTTTAAATTTTGATTTTGCCAGAGTTGCAACATAAATTGATAATCTATAGCAGGACTAGAGGAAACAACTTTACTAGTGCTAAAAGGATAACATTTCTTAATACTGTGGAAAAGTGATTCTCCATCTCTTTCAAGCTGTGGATCAGTAAGCATTAACTGGTTTCCAGCAGAAGCTGGTAGTCTGAGTTTTATGATTTTAGGCTTCTAACTGTAGACTTGGTTTTCATATTTACTTTTATTAGACTGCAAAGCCTGAAAGATCTACAAACTGTAGCTTCAAAACTTTCAGTCTAGAGAGTTCAGCTGTTCCTGTGTGTGTTAAACCCTAAATGTCTCTTCTGTATATAATTTGTAAGTATACATAAGTAGGGAGCAGCTAGTGCTACAGCATCCAATGCTTTTAGGTCTGGCCCTCTTTTGGAGGTACTTATTCACAACTCGTATTTCATGTGACTTTACCATTAGTATTTCCCACCACGTGCTTGCTCTGCAAACATCATTTACCTTTCCAGGAGCAGAGTCTTGCTGTTTACTTTTGCAGAAGCAGACAGATGCTATTGGCTCACTTTCCTTTCATGGCCAGGGTGCCACTAAAACAAATGAATCGGACACAGCCTTCAGCATACGATGATGGGAAACCTGCAACCCCCGAATCCATTTGCATGTACCCCGATCTGGAGTACAGGTTTCTAAATAACAAGCCCTGTTTCCAAATGCAGAGCGCACCAGTTACTGCCTTTAATCTCAGCATCTTTCTCATTCCTACTCATTTATTACCTGAACTGAAGGTGAGGCTGAGCGTGCGGGTTTCCCTGATTCTTTGCCAGGTGCTGTAGAGAAGAAATCTCGTCATACTTCACCTAGACAACTTGCACAAAAGCTTTTGGAGTTGTTATTTTTTTGTGTGTAGGAGGGCAAAATGACAGGGTTGGGCAGAAGAGAAAACTTGAAAACTGAATTCAGATAGCAACTTAGACTTATTTCATGATGAATCTAAGGAGCCTGGTTCTATTTTATGGTGGGACTCTCTAAAGCCCTACGTGGTTCACTGTTTTGAAACAAGGTGGGTCTGATTACATTAGCTGAAATCAAGACTCTTAGATCTCTGAAAGTTATGTACTCTTTGTATTTCACATCACAGAGATCCTTACCTTAGTAGGTGCTAGATGACTAAGTGTTTTTAAGCCATTCGGCCACCCTTGAGAGGGGAAAGACATAGCTGGCAAATGTATAATATTTGCTTTCAGCCAGGCACATACTCTTGGACTTGTGTGCTGTTGCATTTAATGAAATAGCTATACAAAGGACCCTTTATGGCACTAGTTACCAGAAGTGCTGGGTTCGTGCCTGTCTTTCGAGTTTCTGTATGGTTTTGAAGTCAGGGGGTCCAAATCCTAGAAAAAACCCCAACAAACAGAAGCAATCTGCATTCTAAAAGTTTTACCATTTGAATGTGTCCTGCTTACTAACAAAATACTGGAGGTTGGAAGGGACCTCTGCAGATCATGTATTCTAAACCCCTGCTCAGGGCAGGTTGCTCAAGACCGTGTCCAGGCAAGTTTTGGGTACCTCCAAGGAGGGAGACCACAAGCTCTCAGTGCAGCTTGTTCCAGGGTTCAGCCAACCTTACATAAAACATTTCTGTTTCTTTAATCCAAATTTTCTGTATTTCAGTTTTTGCCAATTGCCTCTTGTCCTGTCACTGGGCACTGCTGACAAGAATTTGGCTTCACATTCTTTATTCCCCTTCCCCCCCAGCAGGGATTTATACGCATCAATAAGACCCCTCTGAGCCATGAATCTCTTGAAAATGTCAGAGCACTTTATTTTTCTACTAAATCAGCTCTAAGTATGCCAGATATATAATATTTCTGGGAGAATGGAACTGTCTTCCAAGGTCTTCACTTCTTCTTTGTATTCTATGGGGTACATGGTTCTATCAAGGTCTTTCACACCTTTTTTTTTTTTTTTTTCTAACATAGTACGTGTTTTTATTTCAGCACAGCATACTTTAAGGATTTTTCCAGTTGGTACTGCCTTCTCCATTGATGCTTCACCAAGAAGAGGTGAAACCATGAGGCCTGGTCTTGCCTGCTCATTCTGTGCAGTCTAGCACTGTCTAATGAGTCTGTGGGAAGTGTGTAATGATGCACTGTTTTCCAGAGGAAATGGAAGACAATGTATGCAACGAGGAACTGGAAACTTCAGTAGTATATGACTTATCACTTATGTGACTTACTTTCTGCAGTGGGTTGACCTTGGCTGGAGGCCAGGTGCCCACCAAAGCTGCTCTGTCCCTCTGCTCCTTAGCTGGGCAGGGGAGAGAAGATACAATGAAAGGCTCATGGATCAAGATAATGACAGGGGGACATCACTCAGCAGTTACTGTCACAGGCAAAACAGACTCAACTTGGGGGAAAAAATTAATTTAATTTATTATCAATCAGATCAGGGTAAAAAGAGAACTAAAACCAAATCTTAAAACACCTTCTCGAGTACTGTGTTCAGTTTTGGGCCCCTCACTACAAGACAGACATTGAGGTCCTGGAGTGTGTCCAGAGAAGGGCCACAAAACTGGTGAAGGGTCTGGAGAATATGTCTTATGAGGAGCGATTGAGGGAACTGGGCTTGTTTAGCCTTGAGAAGAGGAGGCTGAGAGGAGACCTGATCTCTGCCTACAACTACCTGAAAGGAGGTTGTGGAGAAGTGGGTGTTGGTCTCTTCTCCCTAATGACAGATGATCGGACGAGGGGGAATGGACTCAAGCTGCGCCAGGGGAGGTTTAGATTGGACGTAAGGAAGAAGTTCTTCACCGAAAGGGTTATCACACACTGGAACAGGCTGCCCAGGGAGGTGGTGGAGTCACCGTCCCTGGATGTGTTTAAGAGACGGGTGGATGAGGTGCTGAGAGATATGGTTTAGTGGTGGACAGATACGGTTGGACTGGATGATCTCTAAGGTCTTTTCCAACCTAGTGATTCTATGATTCTATGATTCTCCCCACCTGTCCTTTCTTCTTGGGCTCAAATTCACTCCTGCTTTTCTCTACCTCCTTACTGCCAGCAGCGCAAGGGGACGGGGAATGGGAGTTGTGGTCAGTCCATCACATGATGTCTCTGCTGCTCCTTGCTCCTCAGAAGGAGGATTCCTCACACTCTGGCCCTGCTCCAGTGTGGGGTCTCTCCCACAGGAGACAGTCCTCCGTGGATTTCTCTGACGTGAGCCCTTCCCACGGGCTGCAGTTCTTCATGAACTGCTCCTGCATGTGTCCCTCCCATGGGGTTCAGTCCTTCAGGAGCAGCCTGCTTCAGCCTGGGTCCCCCATGGGGTCACAAGTCCTGCCAGCAAACCCGCTCCAGCCTGGGCTCCTCTCTCCATGGGTCCACGGGTCCTGCCAGGAGCCTGCTCCAGTGTGGGCTTCCCACAAGGTCAAATCTGCTCTGCTGTGGGGTCCTCCATTGGCTGCAGGTGGATCTCTGCTCTACCATGGACCTCCATGGCTGCAGGGGGACAGCCATGGTCTCACCATGGTCTTCACGAGAGGCTGCCAGGGAATCTCTGTTCTGACACCTGGATGTCTGCAGAGTTGTTCCACAAGTTGTTCTCTCTCTGCTGCAAAATCTACTATCTTCTGGTTTTTTCCTTTCTTGAACATGTTATCCCAGGGGCGTTATGACTGCTACTGAATGGTCCTAACCCTTGGCCAGTGGTGGGTCTGTCTTGGAGCCTTCTGGCATTGGCTCTATGGCACATAGGGGAAGCTTCTAGCAGCTTCTCACAAAAGCCACCCCTATAGCCCCACCCTGCTACCCAAACCTTGCCATGCAAGCCCAATACACTTTCATATCTATGCTGTCACTTTCCTCTCGCAGATGCAGCTCTTTATCAGTGAATATTAAAGCCATGTGGCTCTTGAAGGAACAATGAGGGTCTAATGATGTGAAAAGGAAGTGTTTGTAGGAAAGAAAAATGAAAAATTATTCCTCTTTCAATAATATACGTAGTTAATTGACAAAAAACTTCTTACGCAATCAAACTTGTCTGTGTTTACGTAAAATAACACTTTTTTAGCCACTTTCAGTAGGCTCCAAATCTATTTTCCAGGCCCCCAGCTTCCTGGTAACATGACATCAGTACAACAGCCCAAGCTGGTGATTATATTAAAAGAAGAATATAATGGGACAAAAGAATAAGATCTTTTCCACTGATAAATTTAGAACTTGTAAAATCTGAAGTAATAGTTGTAGTGATAAAAAGAAATATAATTTTATACTTACCCGCTGTTCTAAAAAAACAGTGTATAATTATTGTGGGAGGAAAAAAAATACCTCTCTCCCCCTCACTCTGCTACTTTTTTCCCTTCTCTTTAGTGTTGAAATCATCCGGTTTAATTAAATCACCAGCCTATTTCTGCACAAAGGATGACATTTCATTAATGATATAAGATGTACATGAGATAGAATTAACCCAATTTTCAAATGGATTTCAATTTGGAAAGGGCAACATGTAAAAACGTCTTGTAAATGTGTGGGATGAACTTATTGAGCAGTTTTCTGAAGGAGATGGGATTATGAAATGATGAATAATTAGACAACAGTCTCTCCCCCCACCTCAGTTTCTTACAGTCTTTTTGTAATCCCAGTTGATGGAAACTTAGGTACCTGACATCATATATCAGGGCTACATTAGAAATAGAATGAAAAAACAGACTTGTGATGATTGCTAGCAAAATACTTATAAAAACATATAATTTTCTCTCTAATTTTGAGCTAAAAAGTAGCCTTCAGTGGCTTTGTCAAAGTTATCACTAACTTAACCTGTTATCTTTTTGAAAAAAAAAAAGCAACAGAAAGAAGAAAACCAGTCTCCCAAACGTTGTTTTGAATCATCACCTATGGTAGCACTTTTTCCAGACACTTCTTGCATGTGGATCATTGCTTCTCCAGTTATGATTTTGCCAGAGTGGTTCCGATCAGGCTATAGCCCGGTTCCCCCTGCTTGCCGTTGCTTTCAGGCTAGGACTGTGGTCTTGCCGTGGCTGCTGTGAATTGACCCAGCTCAGAATGTTGTTCTCTACTCCCTGAAAGATTCTGAGATTTGAGAGGGGCTGGTTTACTTGCAGTGTCAGGGGTCCTTGCTAAAAATGTATGAGAACCTAAACGAGTGTATGGGGATACACTGTACAAGTTGGGTGTGCTCTTTGGGCTTTATAACATAGCCTAATATCATTACCTTTCCATATTTTATTAGTTTCGCCTTTTTTCCCTGTCATGTTTCTTTCCTAGAGGTAAATCCGAGGGAACATATTTTGGGGGACAGCATTTACGGGTAACTGGGAAGGTCTGAAGGAGGCTGTTTTGACCTTAGGATGTCAGGCACTATGATTGCCGTGTGGCTCACATTTCCGGAAGCCTCTTTTTCCGTAAGGCCTGCAGAGCCGAAGCTAGAGAGAATTGTTAGGCCATCCACACCCACTTCACTTACAAACATATCTAACCCAACAGGCTGGGGCTTTCACAGCAAACCGGTGGTTATAGAGTAAGTTACTGTATGGATTTGAATAGATTTGAAGAATTGCAAATTGTCAATGAGCTTTTCTCTCATCTGCAAGGAGAGCAGATCATCGGCCTTGTCATTCCGCCTTGCGTTCCTGAAGCTCATCTATAGGTTAGAGGTCCACACCGGACTGCCAAATCTTCTTACTCTGAATTTAGAAATACTTTTATATTTTTTGCGTTTATAATTCACAGGGAAACTAGATATTCTGAAGGTGTGGGTTTGTGTTTTCATTTTAACTTCTCACAGCTGGAGAAAGAAAACTTCACCTTCCAAATCACCAAAATTTAACTTCTGTCAAAATGGCTCTCAAAAATCATTAACCTCCGAGAATGGGGTGTTGGGGAACAGGCAGTGATGAGGTTTGTAACAGACAAAAAAAAAATCTGTTGATAATCTGGTAAAATACATCTGCCCTCCAAAATTGTTAAATTAATTTTCTGCAGTTCTTACGTATGGTGTAAGAGGAGGTGAAGGCACTAATCCTTCTACCAGGACACAGATTTTTAGGTGTCAGACTGAAGCTCAGAACAAGTGAGCAAATTAAAGTGTTCCCATATTCTTTATTGAGGCAAAAATGATCATATAATGATTTTTGCTAAGCTCTGTTAAAAAATGGTTTTCTGTTGTTTCTGTTGAGAGCAAAGCCTTGAGCTGCAAGATTGGTGCTGTTTGTAATGAAGTAGGGGCCAGAGCTTCCGACTGTTCCGGCTGCCTGTGTTCATGTAGCTGTGATTCCTGACCCAAAAGAGCAGACGCTGTATAGCAACAAGATTTGCCAGCATAAATATCCTGCCCTTCTGCTTAGGCCATCAATCTTGACTACTTGCTTGGGTATGGGAGAGGTAATCTTCTGCAGTAAATGTGGAAAAAGAGAGTGAAATGTATTTTGGAGTTTAAGGTTGATGTGTAAGTGCTGTAGAAGGCCCCTTTCATTAAAAGCTTGTGTAAGGTGAAGTGCATGGGTTTTGATGCAGTATGGAGAAATAAAGGCTGATTGAAGAAGCCCTGAACAAGTTTAATTTATCCTTGTTATTAGAATAAGGTATTATCAGGAGAAACTGAGAATTACCAGCCTGTCTATAGTTTGGCCTGCGGAAATGTGGCTCTATAAGCAGGAACAGAGCTGGAGGTTGAGGTCACAGTTCACCCCCAGAGTTCAGTGGTATGGTGGAAAGTTTCATTCTTAAGTTGATTTATTTTTAAACATACAAGATGAATTAGTTTTTTCTTCCATAGCTATTCCTTTGATTTTATTTTTTCTCTTCTTGCTCTGGATCTTGTTCACAGTTACAGGGCCACATTGGCTAGCAGAACATTTTATTGGCTTCTGCATGGAAGGAAGGACTATATTGTGCATGCACTGTTCTTACTGGGCCTTCTCTCTCTTTCAGAAAAAGGAATGAAGAAAATGAGCAACATCTACGAATCAGCAGCCAATACCCTGGGAATTTTTAACAGCCCATGCCTGACTAAAGTGGAGCTGCGAGTTGCATGCAAAGGCATATCAGATAGGGATGCCCTCTCAAAACCAGATCCTTGTGTCATCCTCAAAATGCAGTCGCATGGACAGTGGTTTGAGGTGAGTGTTTATTAAAATAAAAATGATTCTTCTGATGCTTTACAGTGGCGTAGAGAAACTGAGGCAAAATTCAAATAGCAAGAACAATAAAAAGAAGAAGCAATTTGAAAGCTGTCGTGTAATCTTGTAAGAGTGAGGGGAGATTTTCCGTTAACTTAATACGTTTTGAATCAGACTCATAATGATACTTTGAACTTCTCTTTGCAGTCTAGATTAAAAATGAGGATCATTAAAGAATGAAGCATCATAAAACTTTTCCCTTTAGGCCCTCTTGTTTCATAAAAGCTATATAAGAGCAGAGACAATGATAATGACCATCATGCTTTCCAATCTAAAGAAGAAAAATGCTGTGGAAGAGAGAAGTATTTATTACTAGATGGCAAGGAATTTGGTGACAGAGTAGTTTGATTTGCAAATTCTGAGCATTACAATTGGATTCATAGTTGAAGTTAGTGACTTAAGCTAATGCATTATCCATTTGCATTGTATTGCAGATTGCATGTTTAATTAACATCCACTTTGGGTTATTTTACCTAATTTTAGAAACCATTTGATTGATGAATGGAAACAGGATGTGTTAGAGACATGCAAATTGTAAATAAAGAAAATCAGGATGGAATGTAATATTTTTAATGCAATCTTGTAGGTTATTTTACTTAAAAGTTACACTTGAGTATTTGTGGTTAATCAAGCTAAAAGGTGTGAGGAAAGTATGCATGAGAAAATTAGGAATTTATTAAATCCAGTTCTTATTTTGAGTGAGTATTCATCCCTTTCTTTTCAACAGTTTCAGCATTCAGAATAAGATTGTATTATCTATGAAAAGATGAAAAGAATAATAGCTGTGAGCATATGCAGAAAGCAAAATCCTAAAATGATGAGTTTTTTTTAAATTTAGCATTTTCAGCCAAGTCTGTCAGACTTCTTGGTTTTGTGGGGTTTTTTGGTGTGGTTTCCTCCCCCCACCCACCCCCCAGTTACTGCAATTGTGTGGTTTTGTCCTATGACCTCTGAAATTTTTCCAGTGCAGGGTGAAAACTAGCTTAGCAAACTTAAGGTTTTTGGTGGTACTCTTCCTCTTTTCTTAGTTCATTGCTGTGCAACTGATAGGTTCCTGATAGAAAACCACACTATAAATAGAAATAAAATTCCTATAGTTTTACAAAATCAGTGTCTTCATGTAATTAAAATTTAAGGTAATGTAATTGTTAGCAAAAAAGAAAAAAGGGGTATTCTAGCTAGCCGGGTGGTAAAGAGCATTTAGCTGCAATGTATGTAGTCACTCAAACAGCAGAAATTAACCAAGCACTGAATTAAAGGTCAAAGTAAGTGAAATGCCCCTGTCTGAAAAGAACAAACTGAAATCTTTTGGGCCATTTCAGTTCTCTGAATAACTTTGGGTGCATTTCACACAGCTTGTCTGTGGCCAGTTATGAACAAGGTAAGTAGCTTTGAATTATATATTCTTATGCTGTGATGGAGATTCCCTTTATTTGATGTGGTTTTTAATTTGGAGAGTGATTGTCCGAATACAGTAATTCTTGCAGAACAGATCTGCTCACTGATACGATTCTCATTTTACGTCAGTTGTTCCTACTGTCTAATGGAAGTCCAGGTTACTCATCTTAGTATGAACAAAGAGTTTTTATTAGTTTGTGTTCCTATCAGTGCTGCAGAGCTAATACAGCTCCGACATGCTGAGCCTTTTCCTATTCTGGCCCACACATTCTCAGCAGAATGTTTAATTAAGTTCCAATTGCTGAATTAAATTCAGCAGAGTCACTCAGGTATAACTAAAGACATAATCAGCTGGAAGAATCTTCTGCTGATGATAATCAATGATCCAGCAAGACCTGACACAGCAGATAGACTATTAGTTAAAAAAAACCTCCAACCCTAGTTACCAGTGAAGTGAGTTTATGCAATGTAGGAATCACTAAATGACAGCACAAAGAGGAGTGGATCTTGAGAGTTTTGCATCTATGGATTTAGTCACTTTACAAACTTGTCTTGAATTTCCAGATACCTTAAACGCCCTGGAGGTTGGATGTCTCCAAACAGACTGTAGCAAAATCCAGTGTTACTGAAACATGCGTACTGATCACACATTCTGTTTGGGTGGAGGATTTATGAACGGGGAGCAGCTGGGTTGAAGGTGCCTGAAATAGAGGTTGTGGTCTGTATATGGTTGTGCTCTTGCAAATAGGTGCTTTTAAAATGTATGGAAGGTCCTGAGGGCTGACTGCTCAACTCCTGCTGGGCCAGATGCAGCTGACACAGGTGGGCTTATGTTGCTGGGATTGCATTGTGCGTGCTATTAGAGACACCAGGACACGACGGATTCACTCTACAGATGCAGACGATCCCTGAAAGTGAGAAATCTGTGCAAATTTTTTTTTGGGAAAATTTTGATAAAACATGTCAGTCTGAGTAGAATTTTTTTTTTTCCCAGTTCTACAGTCCTGTGTGTCATGTGTGTAAGTTCTATCACCTGCACATGTAAATATAAAATTAAAATACCCATTCTGTCGTAGAGTGGGTAGGTGCTGTTTCCAGAGATTGGAAGTTACGTATATGTATTTTTTATAATTTTTTTTTAAATGGGATTGTTTTTCTGGTTTGTTTTTTGGTGGGTTTTTTTTTTTTCAGTCACAGAATGGCTGATGGTTGGAAGGGGCTCTAGAGGCCATCTGGTCCAGCCCTGCTGCTCAAGCAGCCCTGGGCAACTGGTTCTAGGTGTCCCTATGTCAGATGGTTTTTGAATATATCTCGGAAGGAGGACTCCACAACCTCCCTGGGCAACCTGTGCCAGTGCTCAGTCACCCTGACCGTAAAAATAGTGTTCCTTGATGTTCAGAGGGAACGTCCTATGTTTCAGCTGGTGCCAATTGCCTCTGGTCCTGGTACTGGCCACCACTGAAAAGCCTGGTTCTGTCTTCTTTGCACTCTTCCTTCGGGTACTTATACATGTTGATGAGCACTCCAGGTGTGGCATCACCCATTCTGAGTAGAGAGATGGTGAATGGGGTAGTGGGAACGTGATGACAAATTTCCTTGCTCCAATGATTATTTCACCCATGTGCAATGTGCACGTTCTTGTGTAATAGATGTTAATTGTGTATAGCACTGCAGTCTTCATCTGAGATGTGCTAGCACTGAAATTCTCATTAACTTCTTAATCCTAAAAAACTAGCTTGGGCCTGCTACCTGCATAAAGCAAGTACACATGTTATCTTGGAAGTCAAGTAAGTTGTTGAGTTGCGTCTGGTCACACGAGATTTACATGAGATCAGGATATAGCCTGATGTAGTCAGATGGAACGGGATGTCTGTAGTGGTGAAAAGAGGAGTTTGGGAAGACAGTAGCCATGTTTGAAAATCAGGGAGGGCTTCCTGTAGCTGAACTCTTACAGCTTTCTGCAGCAGAGCAGAGTAATGTGATACCTTGTGGATTTGAGCAGCCAGCTAGAGTTTTTGCCTTTTCCCCCTAAGTTTTTATTAAACTTAAAGTAACTGCAGAGCAAATAAAGCAGCACTGAAAGACAAAAGGCATAGCTGCTAAAATTCATGTTGATGGAATTGGGTGAAATTTTTTGGATGGATAGGTTTGTTTACTGAAAAACTTTTTAATTAAAAAAGCCTATCTGAAGTCACAAATTTGGTGAAACCCAGTGAGCTTTGATAGAAATGTGTAGAGCGAAGCTGCAACTTTTCATTTTGGTATTTTTAAATGACAAGTAAATGCATTTTATTTTAGCATGACATTTGCTTTTAAGGATCAGCGTGGCATGATTAAAAAACAAAACAGTTTTCTTTTGAGCGCCAGCCCTGCACATCCACACAGACCTTCATGAAAACAGCCAGTTAGAGTCCAGTTAGCTTGGAAGTGCATGGAACTAATTAATGTCTGGAATACCAGTGGAGCCTACTAAACAGGCTACCTAGGAATCAAGCTATAGAAAGGACACAAGCTTGCTTTTCCTCTATATTTGCTTTTTACCTTAGTCCTCCTCTCTCTGTTTCTTTTCTGAATTAATTCCAGACTTCTTCCTCTGCCTCCTCACCTGCCTCAGCTCCCCAGTTCCATTCCCAGCACCTGCTGCCTCTTTTTGCTCCTCTGCATATTGGAGGGTGGGAGAGATTCCCTGCCCCTTCCCAGCATGGGGGAAGTATCTGAAGAGAAGACCTTGAGGCAGACTTTAGCTACTGTTTCCATAGATACCCAAAAGTCTTTCTCATGTTATCCATCTGTGGCTGTTACAGCCCACTGCAGAAGTCAACAAGCCATGAAATAGGGGAGTCTGTGGGTTGACATGTTCCATGACTCTACCAAACTCTTCCAAAATAACTAAAAAAGCACTGTGAAGAGAAAAAAATTTATTTACACATCTATGAAGAAATCCAAATAAATACCTTCTTTTCAGATCATGTAGATGAACAGGGTAGTAGATGAAGCATTTGGATGCAACTGATCAAATGATCAAAACCAGGAACTTTCACCACCAGTAGCTGTACAGAATCAGGCTCAAGACCTGTCTAACCCTGTCTCGCATCTGCTAGTTGGTGACAATGAAGAAGTGTGAGGTCATGGAAATTTAAAAGTGTTTTTCCAGCTTGCTTTGCCAGCCCTCAGTGATCTGCAGCTAAGGAGGTTCTTAAACAAAGGCTTGTGTCTTTGTAATTAAAAAGTATTGGTAGAATAGCTTACAGAACTTCATTCAAATACTTTTTATAGTTTCTGTGTTTAAAAAATAAACTTTTATGATATCCTGGGGCATAAGAGTTCTGCAGTTTAAATGGTGGTTGAATAAAGTAATATTACTAGTATTTTTTGAACTTGGCACTTGCTGGTTCATTTTTTACGTCCCTTTTTCCTATATTGGAGGAGACACTGTGAAAATCCCTGTTCATTTTCTCAATGCCTTTTGGGATTTCAGTTTTCTGATTTGTCTGTGATTGTATAAGGAGGCAACCATTATGTCCTATATTTTAAAGATTAAGTGTATCTTACCCATCATAGAACATGGATTAGTTTGGATTGTTACTTGAACCACATTTATTTCAGAACATTTTAGACATACAGTGCTAAAGGCTATTGCTATATTCCCATTGAGATTTTCAGGTAGTGATTTGGGCTTTATTCTCTTCTTTGAAGAGCTGCAAAGCTTCATGGTGGACTAGTTTTTGGCTGTTTGGTGGCTTTTTGGATTTTGTTTGTGGTTTTTTTTTTTTTAAATAATAGTCAATGCTAGTGCAGATTCCAGATATTCATTTCCTCATTTGACTCTAAGATTTTAACTTGGAGAACGCACATCCTGTATAAAATTAATTGTAAGTAATGCGATAACAATAAGATGAACATTCCATTATATGAAGATTTTTTTTTTCTGGCAAAGAAAGGGAGTTACAACGTTCTGATGCGATGTTTTGTACAAGATTATGCACAATTTGGTGTGAGGGCAGTGCTTTGACTGAGTAGCTATTATGAAAGTAGCTTTTCTCATTGTGAAGAAACTCCTGATTTGTGTGCAGATTTGGGTTTTTTTCTCTTCTGGTTGTAGAATGGGGCTGATAATTGGAAGTACTATCTGCATTTTCTCTGGCCAAAGCTTAGGAAGAAGTCTTTAATGCAATACTAGATTCATTGTAAGGACCTTTGGATTCGCACAAATCTTGGTTGATGAAAGCCAATAGGGAAGAATTGAGACTTTAAAGACCTTAATCAGAAAAGAAAGGCAATAGCAATCCATGTGGCCAAGGTCCTACTGTTCCTGAGATAGAGCTGGCAATCTGGTTGATTGTCGCATACTGTCCAGATCTCTCAGGTCTTTAGAGCGCTTAGTCTTGTGCACAAATGTGTGCCCTGCGCATCTTGTAGGTGATGATCTTAGTGCAAATGTTGGTTACTGACCTTTGGAACCAAGAAGAAAGGGGAGCAGTCCTGCTGCATTCATTTCCCAAGGAGTATTCCTAGAAGATGATGCTTAAGAATTTTTCAGGTGTTATTAGACCCCTCTTGTTCTAACTCTTCAAACAGAAAGCTGTGGTTTTATTTACACCATAGCAGTCTACCCATGTCAATGCCTTTATAGCCTATTGTATCCTCATAATTCAATATTGTACATTTCTTTCTTCTTTTTCTTAAAGTGCATGTTGATGCTAATAAATGCTTCTGTGCTCAAGACTACTTGGGAACCTCTGTTGCCAAGATTTGCTTTTAACTTCTGCTTTCTGCAGCTGGAAAATTTCCCTGAAGTCTTTCTGTATGGTGTGAATGACAAAGACGGCTCATCTTTTTCAAACACCGCTGGAGGTCTGTGGGGTCAGGCTGCAGGCTAATTGAATATTTTATCTCAGTCCGTTCTCAGCCTGAATTCATGTAATTGGATATTTTACTTTCCAAGCCTTATTATTTTGGAGGCATCCTGTGTTGAAGAGCTCCTGTCATTAACTCTTTCAGGAAAAAGTTCTCCACATGGAGGGAATCTGTGAAGTTTTCATCCATATCCTACAAAACATCCCTCATAATATTCTGTTCAACTCCTAATGCACTGAGTACATTTTGACAAACATATACATAAACTCGAAACCTGGGAATTTGTTTTATATTGCTCTTTTTAAAAAGAAAGGCAGTTCTTTTCCTCTCCCAGGTCTTTTCCAACTACTTATGCAAAGTCAGAAGTCTGAGAACTAAAGGTTGTAAATCTTTTGTGTTATCAAATATTTAATTAGAAGCTGGTACCGGGATTTTTTTCCTCCAGTGCCTAGTACAGTAACATGAACGTCATTAGGCTTTGATGAGATTTTTCTTTTTACATCCCAGGTAGTAATAAGTGACTATTTTAAATCCATTCTATGATAACTCTATTTTGCTTTTATCTCATCTATCACTGCTGCTTTCTCTTGAGCATCCTCCTTGTCTCAGCATTTAAACATAACCACAGTCCTTTTTTTTCCCCTGTCTTTCTAAATCATCTAGTCTTTAAACCTGAACCCCTTTGAATCACCAGATTGTCTCAATTGAAGTCAAATACTGTCACACTGAGTCAATAGATACGAACTATCATAACGTTCCGCTAGCTCAAACAGCATTTTCTGCCTCTGTAGTGCAGTTTGTGAAATGTAACGCATGCACAAAAGAGGACAAGAGAAATTTTGCATTGTAGCAGTCTGTTTTCTTACTGAGAGTGGTCATGTTTGGGATGGCTGCTTCCTCTCTACCAGAGCTGAGGGATCCCCTGCCACAGCAGCAGCAGGAGGCTGGCTTCTGGCTCTATCTGTCCAAATAAATCTCTTCAGGTCCCCTGTCTTCATGTCATGGCAGACTGAAGAGTTTTTTCATGTAGTTTACATAAATGAATAAAAAACCAAGTGTACTCCTGGGAAGTCAGGAGGGAGCGCTTATATAGGGAGGTGGTAAAATCTACGTGGTCTCTCCCTAATCCCGTGGCCTGGAGCATCCTCTACTGGGAAGATCTGCTGTGGCGACCAATTTCCGGGAGCTTTCTATCTGGCAAATATGCCGCTGGGAGAGCCGTGAAAATGAAAGAATCAAAAGACTTGAGGCTCACGTAGTCATTTTTCCATGATAGGAAATAGTTTCCTGCTTAAAAATCAGATGAATGCTGCACTAGCGTAGATGAAAATCTGAGTGACCTGTACTTCTTTACAACCTGTTTCAGTGTCCAGCGGATCAGCCATTGTGGAAATAATTGAAGAACTCTGTTTCTTGTGAACAGTTTCTGTGTAACGTGCTCCAGCTGCCATCTCCAATTTGTGCACTTCAGTGTATTTGCAAGCAGCACCATCCACGTATCTTCCCATTTGTACCTGTGAAGGAGGGAAGTGGGCTGGGTGCTCAGCTGTCAGATTTCTCTCTGCTTTTGCAAACACGTGTGCCTGAATATTTTGCCTTCATCTTAAGTGTTGGGTAATTTGACTGCAGACATGAAATACCAAGAAACAACTGGGAAGCATTCTCATTTATTCTTGTATTATCAGCTTTGGTCAAAATACTATGGCTGACAAAGTATATGATTTATTAATAAGCTTTTTTTTTCCTCAGAAACAGGGCACTTAAATTACTTCTCCTCCCCTTCTCCCCAGATTGTGTATTTCTTTTTTATTATTCCACTTTTGTCAGTATTTTTACTGATCCTAAGATGGGCTTGAAAATACTGCTTGTAGCCATGCTGTATACTTGATGGTTCTCCATTCACGCTTCACTAACTTTTCACAACTTTTTCTCAGAACAGCTTCCCATGGAAGCTGTGAATCTTAAAACAGAGCTCTCGGTTGTTTTAATAAAACAAGAGTTTTCTAATATTTACTTTTTAAGCCAGGTCAAGCCTTGTACTTTTGATGTACGAGTGGGTTTAAAACAAAAAAAAAAGAGACCATTCAAAATGTTTTCAAAACTATCTAAGGAAGATATCAGGAAAAGGAAGGCTTTGCAGTGCTCCCATTGCTTTGTCAAGACAGGATGACTATCGTGGAAATCTGTCACAATCTATGTGTTTATAGAATACATGTGGAGCTGTCTGTCACACTTGTAAGAATGAACACTGGTGTATGGCAGTAGTCTGTATTATCCAGAGCATATATAGGGACAGGAATAGATCTGGGGGCTTGCAAATACCCTCCTTTCTATGGCTAGCTGAGAATAATGGTTTTCTTGTACTGCGGAAAGAACTTGGCCTTTCTCTAAATCTGCAGCAGTAATCCCTGTTTGCACAAAAAAGGACACTTGAGCTTTTCTGTACACAAGCGTGTAAGGACAGCCTGTAATCGGAACCATGGCCTTGTCCAGTAAAGGCACTTGAGGGCGAGAGGTATCCTTGTTTTCATGTGTCCCCATGAGGCAAAGACAAAGGAACCTGCACTGAGTGTACAGGTGGTGGGAAACCTGCTGTGGCTCCCTTGCAGGTCAGGACAAAAGAATTGACAGCCATGATGAATGAGCTTAAGAAAGAGCTTGCTTTCTCTCCTTCTCTCCCTTTCACATGGGAATTAAAACAGAGATGGCAAAATAAAAGCCAGGACGTGTTTTCTCATGCAATACTGTACTAGGTTTTGGCAGTTATAGATCCTCAGACGTGCTTTTTCAGTGGCATTCTGCAAATGAAGGAAACCAAAGAGCTGATAATAAAAGTATCAGAAATAATTGAAGAAATGCTACTGCTACTTAAAGAGTTTTGATTACTGGTGAAGGGGTACCACAGAATGCCAGTAGCTCATGTAGCTGAACAGTCTTAGAGAGAACTTTGCAGAAATCCAGCCCCAATCTGTGAAGTGGGGGCATGCATTATCTACATTTAGCATTAAGTCTATCTTTAGTAGAATACTGCTTTGAGTATTCTTTAGTGTCAATGAAAAGGAAAAATGCTACAGTTCTGCATGGGAGAACTTGCCATACTGGCATCAGAAGTGCAACGCTCAAAAAAACCCCATTTTTGATCCTTTTGCCCTCTGTCCCTGCAGTTTAATTATCTATCCATCAGATATGTAATATTTTAAACTTAGATGAAGAGTCTAAGTCTGCTTTTATCATAGGCAAGCAGATGCACATTTTAGATTAGCTCAGTGATATGTCTACCTCTCATGAGCTATTTATTACAGATACACAAACTTTACACATCTCCAGGACAGATTTTAAGCCTGACTTGACTTTAGTGGTCTGACAGATTGTGATAAACCTAGAGTAAACAGGAATCTTTGGAACTGGTTTGTAGGTAGTTAATTCACTTGACTGATTCGGTACACTAATTCTTAACCCATAGCATCAGGGCAGGACTGAGAGATTGTCAGCAACCTGCACCTCTTCTGCTTTTACTGGGAGCGATGTCAGGGCCTAATATGAATTGCTATCTGAAGCGAAAGACCAGTTATGAAACTGAGAATAACTGATTTAGAAAAACAGGCTAAATTACTGTGAGTGTTTTTTGAAAAGTCTTCTATTCAAATATTGATTGACTAGAAATACCAAATTCATTAAGCTGGTTTGGTTTAAAACCAGTGTATAACAAGATAACATGCTGTTGATACGAGTTAATGGAGTTTAAGTTTGTGCTAAGGAAAGTTAAAGCAATTTCAGTGGAACAGTTTTCTCGTCTTCCCTCAGTTTTGGTAGTCACTTAAAATATATTTCATTAGTTAAGTTGTAATCAGACCAGAATACAGACTCCATGAAATCTAACTAAGAATTGAAGTGTCCAAATTACATTTCAATATAGATTTGCTGACCTTATCTGTTACTAAATGTTTTCAGTCTTACCTCTTTCTTTTTTTTCATTTAAAAAGGAGTGGAACGAATTGGCACTTTTTTCTTTCTTTCTCCCCTTGAAAAATTTATAAAACCCATGAAATCCAAGTAGTCACATTTCATCAATTTTCTGCGTAGTTCTGCATTGTGATTTCTTATATGGTTTGTGGAATGGATGCTCAGGGTATACCCACAACAGTACAAAGACAGAGTGTATTTCTATATAAATTATCCCCTCCTATACTGATTTCCATGTAAAAAAGCAATGACTGCTTCATGTAAAATAGGTTTCTGTCTCTCTTGAATTTTACTTGTCAAAAAAATGGGATTTTTTGCTCATCAGCTCACAGCCTGCAGACCACCTCACTGACTGGAGTGTTCTGCTTGTGCTTTTGCTGCAGCTTTGCTTTAGGTGTTTCACGTTTTCTTCAGAAGCTAAGACTGTGTCTCAGCAAGATATCAGCTGTGATTTCTCCTTTTGTTTCTTTTACTACCCTTTGCATTCTCCAAAAGAAGATCCCAGACAGTGTCATGTGTAAGAGACTACCTCAAAGCAAAATGCTTTTACTAATCCTGGCTCTGCTAAGGTCCTTACTTGCTAACGAAATTACAGAGCACTATGAACACTCTATCCAAAGTCTGAACTATTTGGGTGTAAGTTGCTTAGGTGATCTGACTTGGCAATTTTACCTGCCTTTTGTTCAAAATATCACACTTAATGGTGGCAAACAAAAATATGTGATAAGCCAATTCTTGGTTTAATCAATTTCTAGAAGAGCATGTAAGTCATTGGAACCGGAATCACTGCTGTAACTCCCAATCAGTAATTTCTATGTTCAAAGACCTACAGTGTATTGTTCAGCCAGTTTCTTTATAATTTAGGTTGAAATTAATTATAAAATATTAACTACAACTACCTGAGGTAAATCTCACCATTTTGTGAGATGCTCAGTTTTTATTCTACACCACCGACACAGGACATTGTGCTTTTGAAGCAGAAAAATACCCATTGTGGTAATCCAAAATTTGTCGTGATATACTTCATCAGAGGGAAAAAAGATGAGGTTTGAGGCTTTTGCTTTTCACGTGTTTGGAAAAAATCTTTGTTACTATTGCATCAGCCACCTCATGTGTGCCATCGGTGTAGCACCGGCTGCTGGTGTAGCACCAAGTGCACTACATCGCTTCTGTATGCTTCTTCAGGGAAACATTATGATGATCACTGTACCTTGTTTTATTTAACTTTAAAGGCTGTTTGAGGGCTGATCACATAACAATTACACAAGTAACAATGCTGTAGCCTTGTTACTTGTGTAAACTTAAAAGCTTATGCTGTGTCACTACCACGTGAACTGGACTGGTTTCAGTAGCCAGACTCCCCTGGCTGCCTTTTGGATTACACATGGCTGCAGGAACAATTTACTGACAGTGACATTTGCTGTTTTAAAACCATATTTGCACTTCTTCAGCTTATATTGGGCATGCCAGCTGCCATGCATGTCTTCCCTATTGTGCACAGGAATATACAATGTAAATTCCAATTCCTTTCTTTCTCTGTTTGAAGTTCTTGTGTATGTTGTCAGTTATCATCTGATGTTCAGTAGTCTGTTTAAGGCCCAGTGTCTGCTTAATTTTGTCCAAGGCCCTGTGCTTTCCTGCTTGCTCCCTTGGTCCTTTAATATAAATCCCAAAGGGGTTCCTTGACCATTTTTGCATTCATCTTAGCTTCTTTTTCTTAACAAAAAATATTAATGTATTTTGTAAGAACTGTCCCTTCTTTATTCCTTAGGATGGTGGGTCTTGCTTCACATTCTCCCATGTGTAGCCTAATAGCACTGTGGTGAAGTCACGTCCAAAATGTTCCAGCCAATTTTCATTTTCTCATAGAATCATGGAATGGTTGGGTTGGAAGGGACCTTAAAGACCAACCCCCCTGCCATGGGCAGGGACACCCTCCACTAGACCAAGTTGCTCAAAGCCTCATCCAGCCTGGCCTTGAACACTTCCAGGGATGGGGCATCCCCAGCTTCTCTGGGCAACCTGTGCCAGTGACTCACCATCCGCTTTGTGAAGAACTTCTTCCTGATATCTAATCTAAACCTCCCCACTTCCCATTTAAACCCGTTACCCCTTTTTCTATCACTACAAGCCCTTGTAAAAAGTCCCCCCCCCCTTGTAGCCCCAGCTTCCTTGTAGCCCCTTCAGGTACTGGAAGGTGCTGTAAGGTCTCCCTGGAGCCTTCTCTTCTCCAGGCTGAACAAGCCCAACTCTCTCAGCTTTTTTGTGTATATAACTTCTTTTTCTCACTGGGAATTTATTGAGATTCCCTAATAATACTGGAAACCGTTGATCATCACTAAGCCTGTGGTATAGAGTAAGACTTGTCCTTAACAAGAGTTAAAATCCTACATGTAACTCTGATTCCACCCAGAAAATTTGTGTGTGTGGTTTTTTTTTTAATTTAACTTCTACGTGATGCTGGTTTTTAACTTCTAGAGATTTTTGCCCAGATTTTGATTGGTTGTGGATTTGCTACTCAACATTGAATTGTAGTATTGGTGCCAAACATAAAATGCTGGAAGAGCTAGCATGCTTGTTGTTTTCAATTTATTTTATAACCTTTGCTTTTCAGGGTTAATTTAATGTTGTGATGATTTAAAGTGGCCATGTCCTGACCTTCAGGTGCCTCTGCGTTCTGTGGGGAAGAAGGTAGTTGCAGGTCAAGGAAAATAACACACTCTTTAAACCAGATAATATTTTGTCTTTGAGCTTCTCTTTTGTGATGGAAACCTTTCCAATTCACAAAGTTTGGAGTTAAAGAGTGAAAGGAGTCATTATTGCACTTGAAGGCACCATTCAAAAACCTGAAGTTTTTCTTTATAATGCAGCACAGTTGTATGTGTTCTCTGCTAAGCTGGGCATCAGCAGTTTTATGTTTGTGTTATTTTTGGAAGGGAAATACTGAGAACCCCAAGGAATACATGCATCTTTAATAAACTTTGCAACTAAGGAAGTCCATTTTTTGGAATACATTTTAATTGTATCAGTTGGGAATATTTTTAAATAAGATTCTGTCACAATGATAGAGTTCACAGAGTTTACGTTGTCACAGTATGCCTGTTTCCAGCTGTATATCCTCTTTCAAAGGAGCCGTGTGCTCTTACCCATTTAAGTGGAGCACAGATGATGTGGGCTAATTATTTTTTTCCTCTTCATTGTATCACTCCGCTTTTTCTGCTGATTTCAGCTGGAGTTGGAGGTCAGTCTATTTAAAGAGCACACACTTTTATCTTGGTGTCTCTTGTGAACTGTTGTATAATTTGGCTACTCCTGGGGATCTTTGCGGTGAGAATACATAATTTACTGACCATCTGCCTGCCTTTTCCTTTCATTACAGATGAGAGGAGAAAAAAAGCTGGGAAGGAGGCAGTCACATAACATGTATGCAGAACTGTTTGGTAAACTGCTGCCCAGGTTACATGCTGTGTCATTCAGAAGTCAGCTTTGTGCCAGCAGTTGCTGTTATGACACGAAATAAAAAAGAGTGGCTGGTGTGTCTCACATAGTACTGAAAAGAAATCTTTAGGATAGATTAGTTTGTTCCGAAAGCAGTTGTTTGAGGTTTTTCGTAACATGATTGTTTATTTCCTTACAACTCTATATTGCCTTCAGCCAGTGTTCAAAATCCCAGGCTATGCCTTACTTTGTGACCCACATCCTTTTACAGCAGCTCTGGGAAATGTCATTCTGCCCAAACAGAGAGCTACAGAAAGTCCTGAATGATTTGGTTGGAAGGGCTCAGGTTAGTTTTATGTGGGGATTGTATGTATGTGTAACTGGGAGAAAGAGGAAAGCGAGATATGATGAAAGAGACACTAATGTAGAATCAAAATGAGATTATATCTAAAACCCAGTAGGCATGGAAACTTAATACAGCCTGGAGAGCAGTGGAGGGTGGTCCCAAGAGAAGCCTAGAGAATAGGCTTTTGGATCCGAGATTTGTCTAAAGGACATCTGTGGCTGTGAGGAAGGAAAACTTTGGTCATTTGACTTCTTTATGAATGTTTTAAAACACTTGCTTCAAAGCTACCCAACTCTAGAGAACGCTAGAAAGTTGCTCTGTTATAAAGCACAAGGCCTGTGAGGAGCGGCTGAGGGAGCTGGGGGTGTTCAGCCTGGAGAAGAGGAGGCTGAGGGCAGACCTGATCGCTCTCTGCAGCTGACTGAAAGGAAGGTGCAGGGAGGTGGGGGTTGGTCTCTTCTCCCAAGTAGCAAGTGATAGGACAAGAGGAGACAGTCTCAAGTTTGGCCAGGGGAGGTTTAGATTGGACATTAGGAAAAATCTCTTCACTGAAAGGGCTGTCAGGCACTGGACCAGGCTGCCCAGGGAAGTGGTTGAGTCACCATCCCGGGAGGTATTTGAGAAATGTGTGGGTGTGGTGATTAGGGACATCATTTAGTGGTGGACTTGGCAGGGTTAGGTTAACAATTGGACTCTGATCACAAAGGTCTTTTCCAACCTAAAAGATTCTATGATTCTAACCCGTTTTCATTCTTAGTGGGATAATCTTACAGGACCCAAATCTTGGCATATAGTTCAGGTGGGATTATACTTCACTTAATATACCAGGATGGATACTCTTTGTGCTGGGTCCTCCTGCCTTTTTGTAGAAGTTGCAATATTTCTGTATGAAAGTGATCAGGATGTGTCTAGAGAGTGATGTTTCATGTGGCAGATTCCAGTAGGTATAGGTATGATGGATGTGTTCTTCACCATCACTGCTAAAGGTGATATCCACGGTCCTTACATCGAAGCTCATGAATTGCAGTTTTATTCCAAAAATAGTATGCAAACTCAGACCTAAAATAGTCCTTTTGCTTTGGTGACTTTTTTAACCCAGTTGCTTGCTATGCTGTTCTCTGTTTATAAACTACTTTAGATATAAGCTCTTGGGGACAGGGAATACCTCTTCTGTTTTATATGCAAAGGATAGTAAGAACCTTATCTTGGTCTCTAGATGCTATCTCAATATAAATAATCATAATGATAGGCCTCTGGGTAGTAGTAAGTGTGATATAGATGAGGTGAAATAGTAGCTTATCCTGGAGTGAAAGTTACTTGAAGTGCAGAGAAAAGAGAGCAAAACATACATGGATTATTTTTTTGTTATATTTTGCTTAGAGAAAATATTAAACATGACTGGTCACTTAGCTTGGTCAGGGCTAACTTACTGCACTTTTTATTGAAAAAAAAAACCAAACCCAACCCAAAAAAACCCACCACAAACCCAACCAATTATTCTGCAATATGGAGTGTTTTGATTTAGACATGCTTTTGAAAGATCAGCATTCATGACACATGCAGTGGAGAGGAGTTTATAATTAAAAGGCTACTTTAGACTTTTAAGAGCACCTGGGTCTTATTTTAGAAGCAATTGGAACTCTGGGCCAGCACCTTGCAGGGTAATTTAAATTCTTCTCTTTTTTTTTATTTTATTTGAGTACTTTGTGAGAATTGATTTGAGCAGAGCAGTGCTGAGCTCTTCAGATTTTGAAGTACTTCCAATTTCCAATCACATTTAGCTGCAGATCATGATCTCCTCTTGGTCTTACAGGGCCAGCCATCTTCAGATTATCACCCAAAGAAATGAATCTAGGCTCTTTTGATTTAGCAAACATTTTATTTCATGTATTTCTTCTCTTTTGCTTATGCGTAGAATTTCCATAGGTCAACAGGAACACATTTAAAGGTTTCAGAAGAAAATACAGACATGTAAAATTGTACCATATCACTTCAGTATTGGAAGAGTGTATTTTCACCAATAAAATGTTCCTAAGCACTGCAGTAAATTATGTGTATTGAGTTGTCCAAGGGGGAAAGGGGGGAGAGTGAGAGAAGAAACAACCCTTTAGTTTTATTTGGTACTCCACTTGGGAGTATGGTCTGCCCTCTGCCCTTTGTGAGACAGCAGACCTGTGGGGATGAGGTGCAGGGAAGGAGGGAATCATCATGTAAGTAGGGCTTATCGTTATTTGGAGGCAAAAAGAGAAACGGTGGCTGCACAGGTAGTCTCCATTCTGGAAATTACTCCCCTGAGCACTTGGCTTTGAACCATAAGTCTTCACTTTAATGAAGACTTTTTGGATGTTTTTGGAATGCTTATGCCTATACAGGGATATAATGATGCTTTAATTGTATAAAGTGGGACAGGACAGTCATTTCCTTTCTCAGCTTTATTTTCCAAAGCAGAAAAACATAAGAACGTCCATTCTCAGCAAGAGATAGCAGCTGTCCTCCATACGGGGATTTTTGATCCTGTTCTCCATAGGTGAGCCCAATGCAGGCATACACAGATGGGATTGCGAGCAGCTAGCGCTGTAGTGGTGAGTCAGGAAATCACTGGGAATTCACTGGGATGTGAACCACCAGCAAGAACTTGTTTAATACAATAGCTGCGGTACAAGAAGAAGCTACTAACAGTATGGTGACAGTTTACAACTATTTGCAGTGGTGCTCGCAGGAGGTGTGGGGAAGTGCACGCTCATACACAAATGTTTTGTAAGCTGGAACTGTGAAACAGTGAGGATGACATTAAACAGCAGCAGCATCTCCCTGTACTGGATGGATTTCCTGTAAGAGGCTGGAGGAAGCTGATACAATTTATCTGGGGAAAAGCTCGGTGTATTTTCTGCCTTTGGGTTGAGGTAAATAAAACATCATAAGATACGTTAGAGATTTCGCTGTAGTGTGGAGGAGGAGAATGTAAGTCTGAATACTCTTGTTTTCTGTCTGAATCACTAATGTGCTACCAGTCAGTTTAATTAGAATAATTAGTCATGAAATATATAATTGGTCTGAATCTTCCTGCAGATTATATAGAGAGCTTTTGAAGAGGAATGTAGTTATTTGATACTGATCCTGCAAACATTTATGCACACTCTGAGCTCGGTGTGCATGAATCAGCGTATATGCAGTGACATCCACCCTGTCGACTGCGGAACGGAAGCTTCCCTTTAGCTAAGGGGCTTTCTCAAGTTGAGCTTCAGCAATGGGCTGCGTTCTTCTGTGACCGTGTGATCTGTGGTAAGTCCACTGTTTTAGGGATGCCCTCCGTAAGGGACCACTTTCACCCTTAAACAATTACCGGTGTTCGCAGAACAGTAACTTTGAGTGACCAAGTGGTGGTATGTCCTCTGTGGCTCAGCCCGTATCTCGGTCTCTAAAGCGACCTGTACCCTCTCTGTGAGGTTACTTTGGCATCACTGTGATGGATCCTGCTGTGGGGAAATGACCCAGTTAAGTAGTAACTGTGTGTTTTTGCTTTCTTGTGGACTATGCCGGATCATTTCCCAGATCTGGTTCAGCTTGTGGCTGTGCATTCACCTGAGCTCGGGAGAAGTGAAGTGAGGATGGGAAGTTGTCCGTGGTGTGTGGGAGAGCAGGCCTGGGGGTGGGTTAGGTCTTGTCTGGGTTTAGGTTGTTTTGCTTTTCCCTGTGGAAAAACTGGGAAAAAATAGAGCAATTTTTTTTTTTGTTTAATATTGGGTTTAACTGTTGGCTGTTTTGGTTTGTTCTGTCATTTAAGTGTCTCTGTTCATTATAAATCATATGAATGAATGGCGCGTGTTTGATTTTTGCAAGTTAGGAGCACCGATGTCTGTACAATTGCTGTGAATAGTCCCACCCAAGTCAGTAAGTTTACTCTTCATAAGACAGTGAAGTATTTTAACTTGTGTTTGCAAGTTGTAGACTGACAGGAGGTTATTCTGAGCTGAAGGAAAGGGACTTGTAAGGGACTTGTAAGAAAGTGCTGCTGCTGGTATATTTCCTAGCTAACCTGGATTTTGAATTTCTTCTGATGAGAATCTGAAATTGCATTCCTTTTGGCATCCTATTCAGTGGATAACAGAATCCTTATGTGAACAGGAGATATTTTGGTCTAGAAATATGTGACATGTCAATTCATCTTGTCTGAATCGCATGTTCTCTAATGGTACCGATTTTAAGTTCTCCCAGTTTTCTGAGAAAGTAATATTAAGAGACTTGTTCTCCCTACCTTATTTGTTTCTTAGGTCACAATTATTTCTCACGCTGAGATTATGTAACAGTTTCATTACAGGTAGTAAATTTAGTGCCAAAGTACCCCTGTAGAGGTATTTAGGCAGCCCTGCAATATGTGTAGGATTTTCAGCTTGTAGTGTATGCTGCCATGGTTTGGCCTAATTTGATAGTCTAATTGACTATAACAGCAGATCCTGTGCATCAACTGTGTAAGAAAACTTTATGTTTTTGATTTTCTTTGGCCACAAAGAACAGTTGAAAGCTTATGGAGTTTCTTACTATTTGTATGGTACGTCAGTTAATTCAATTTCTCATTTTTGGCATGCTGTACAGTGTTTAATATAAAAATACATGATTCAGCAAAAGCTGTGGAAGGATTTCTGTTACTGTGGTGTACAGTATTGCAGGTACTCTGAAACAGACTGAAATAAAAAGAAGGGAATATGGCGTATCCACAGCGTAGGACTCTGTCACCCTGTAGCCTGCCTTACCAGTTCGCAAAACTAATCGTGGTGTTCCCTTGAGTATTGTGCATGCACTAGAAACCCTGGTGAAGCCACATCAGATATCCTTTCCTACCCAGAAAAGCAGAAATCCCCCAGTGTTTAATAAAGTTGTATCTCTCCCTCACCAGTTTTGGGAACCCAGCCCCAGGTAACTGTTTCATTAGCTCAGGACCTGTTATTTCCCCAGGGCTGATCCTGCCTATTTGGTATTTGGTACTCTTGTCCCTCCTACATGTCACTCAGCGCACAAAGCCATCCTTACCTTACAGCCCCAGTCCTGGTTCCAGTGTCAGTGACGTGAGCAGCACCAGGGGACTGGAGCATTGATTTGGATCTAAAGGGACATAGCTGGAGGACTTTACAGATGGACGGAATTGCAAAGCATAGTCTCTCCTTACTTTGTCACAGGAAAAAAAAAGGAAAGAAATTTCATTTTCTATGATTCTGTTTTCACAAAAGTCTGTTTCAGCTGGGCTGACAAAGGATCTTTCTTCTGTAGCTCAGAAATTAGCTTTGAAATTAGGACTCTTTCCAGTTGATCTTGCTTTCACTGACTTTGTTGACCCCTCAGGCTGTGCTAGTATTAGTAAATGACACTGGGCAATAAGAGTGAATCAGTAAATCAAAATAGTTTGGGCCAAAAACCTGAAATCCACTTCTCTGTGTATTTTAGACTTCCTTATTTAGTTGCAGCTCTAGTTTTTCTTATCTGGTCCCAGACACAGGTTGGCCACTAGCATCTGGAGTATATCTTCCAGTTTAATTTCATGTGAAAGGAGTGTGGATCCATGAACACGATCATGTCAACCAATGCACAGTAAGAGGAGAGGACCAGGTGAATGGCTTAAAAATTGCAGTCCTGACTGAATTAAAGCACTAGTCTAAGTGCACCATTGGTTAAACTGGATCACCTCAACCACAATGCCTGCTTCCTTCTGTGCATGCTAGTAAGATACATTTAATGATCCTTTTTAGTCTGGGAGGGTCATAGTGCAGCCCCTTGACAGCTGCATTGCATATTCATTCACTTAAAAGCTTTAAAAATGCAAGTCTTTCTAGTATGATGTTGTTACTGTTAGTGATGAATTTATAACTTAGAGAGAAAATGTCCCTGAATCGTTGTGTTGTCTTTTGGTTCGACGGGTAGTATTGGCTCTTGTGTCTTGATATATTTGAAAGTCTCATGGTATTGGCTGCTTTGCATAGTTTTCATTCTGAATCATGAATTTAGCAAGCAAGTATCAGTGAATCTGAGATGAATTACAACAGTGTCAGACACTGTTTGAAACTCCTTAAGTGGAATAACTAAGACACCATAAGCTGTATATGAAATCAATGGCATGACCCAAATTTTCTGAAGCCCAGCTATTTTCTTAAGGATGCTGAGCAGTCAATAGTACAATATTTTTTTTCTTGGTGGCCAGGAAGTTTAAGTAATTCAGATGAGTGCTTTTCGCCTCTTTTGAGGAGCAGAGTACCACAACCCTGTATATGTTAGTACCATATTGTGCTCTCCCAATAAGATGCTGGGTTTTTTTCCATGCTGAAATTATGGCTACAATGGAAGAGACTGTATTTGAGGTTTAGTGCATTATCAACACAGCTTTCTCTATTAGCACAGTATATCTGAGGGTAAGCCAGGTGAAGATGACACGGTAGTCCTTTCTAATACTGAAGGTCACAGATGTGGAGGATGTTGCTGTCACCATTCCTGAATAACCACATGGTTTCCACTGAGGTCTGGTGGAGTTCAGGTTGAGGGGCTGTTGCCTCAACTGAAAATATCTCTGAAAAGCCACATCTGAAGAATGAGAATTACTTTGGGTTGCTAGAAACTGGAAAGAGTATAAAATGTCATGAGTGTAAGGTACCTATTTTGATGACTGGCCTTGAATTTATCTGAACTTTTATATATTCTTTTGGATTCTGATCAGACAATGAGCCTAGCAGAATTCATATTTTAACAAAGTGTGAAGGTAATGTTGGTTATGTTTCAAATAACCATTCAGTTGCATTCCTATGCAAAGCACATCTTTCCTATCTCAGCCCTTCTCTAAATCTCATCTTTATTCTCTTTGCAGAACATAAACAAAACCAACCAACCAAAAACCTCATATTGCGAACTTCAAGCAGTAGAGTGTCAGTTTGTTTCCATAAAAAAAAAAGCTCCTTATAGAATTCTAGTACATCTGGTAGGTTCTCTAGGGTTGTTGCAGCCCAGATTGTGCAGTAGTCTAGAATAACCTCTTCAATCTAGAATAACCTCTGCTGAATGTTACAGGTGCCATTGCTCAAAGCCTAGCATATTTGGTTGTGTTAACTGCTGTTAACTAACTTTGTTTCTAGACAGCTGCTCAGAAACTCAGGACAAAGCTGCAAAAAGCATGTAGATGTGTAGGAAGGAGAAAGAGGAGGGGGAGCTCTAAGTGTGTATCAAGTCAAAGTAAAATAAGAGCAAAATAGAGGAGTAGAAAACAGAATATTTGCATGGTTTTTGTGCTTTTCACGAAGTGTTAGCAGAATCCATTTGCAGGGATAGCTGGAGACTTGTGAGGAAGCTTCTACCTTAAAAGATTTAGGGGGAAAACACTACTCTTTACATTTAAGTTGAAAACTACTGAATGTCTTTCAAGCAGCCATATGTTACAACATTTTGGCTGAAAGAGAAGTATGTGTTTGGGTATTTTTATATTTTTTACATAAATGTTTGAAAAATGTAATGAGAAAATTGACATTTCCCTTTTACAACAACAAAGCAAGCTGCCTCCTGCCTAAGCTTTGGCCAACTATGTCCCTAACTCTAATTCCATCAGGCATTTTAGCGAGGAAGGTAAACATCATTCCTTTGTACCGGTGGATAAGGAACTGAGAATTAAACAGAACTGAGAATTAAAGCCAGCCTGTGGCAGAGCCACAGATTGTGGAGTTCAGCACTTTGACCAGAAGACTTGTCTTTCTGTTCATCTGTCTAGCTTAGCTACCTCCTTCAGGTAACGTTTGTTTGCCAGTTCATTTACACTTGTATCATCTCTGTGAGGTTGACAAGTACTTGTGTTCTTTGTACAGATGAAGAATCCAAGAATAGGTGATCTAAGTGAGTGCCCAAGGTTACAGAAGAACCCTATGGAATAGAACGGACTGAATAGAGCTTAATTAAGTCCCAAGCAATAACCTTAACTTTTGGGGCCTTACTCATTTGCTTCAGAGAAAAGCAGAGACCAAAAAAAAAAAAAAAGAGAGAAATAAAAAGAAAAATAGGAACGCAGAAGTCGTCTTTCCCTTGAAGACTGCCTTCCCATTTTGATTTCAGAAACAAACCCAGTTATTTTCAATTTTCAATTTAAGAAGCAGTACTTTTTACCTGGCAGATGCCAGTTTTTCAGAGGAATCTTCTGATTTCACAGGGAAGTTACAGTGAGCAGAGAAGGAAAGAAAAATAAAGCAGGAGAAAAGAGAATGCCATGAACATTCTTCCTCTGTCCCCAGACTTTCTTGCTTCCAGCTGCCAGTGTTGTGACTTCCTTTCCAGTCCATGGCTTTGAAACTTGACTTAGCAGGATCTTGGCTCTTTCTAAGATGGGTGTTGTGTATTCAGTTGGAGAGCATGCTGGGAGGCATGGGGGAGCACGTAGTGGCATTTCTAGCAATAAGCTTGTCAAAATAAACACTTGCTTTTAAAATATGTATCTGGAATGTGTTGCCTGCTAATGCATATTCATGCCTTAAATGCAAATCTCTCCCCTTCCTGCACATATTGTGGATGTTTGCCCTCTCTATTTGGGTTGTGTATCATATGGCATGTAAATAAGAGATGACAAGTTGTGTAATAAGTGGAGGGGAGAGGAGAAGAGGAGTTAAAGGGATTTGATTTAATAAGAAACATGCATAGTTTACACACATGGCACTATTCCACTCTGGTTTTGCATACTTTAATTGCAAATCCTGTGGCTTCATACCAACCAATATCTTACAAATAATAGTCTTTTACTAGCTTTAAAGATAATTTTTCTCAGACAAAGTTTGCTTGTCAGCATAGCATCCTGCAGTGGTTTAGCCTTACACTGAAGTTTGGAAATGTCCTTGTTTCTTTGCAAGGTGAAGGCAGGTATGTCAGTTTAGCTAGATAAATCAAATGTACAAGAAGACATGTTTTAGTTGATGTTTTTATCACACGTAAGTTGGAAATACAAATGGTTTTAGGATGGATTTATGTCTCTCTGACCTGTAAATGATCTAAGCTGAGGGCACAAATTAATATTAAGATGCTGAGGTACCCACATATCCATAGTTGTTTGCCCTTGCCCTGTGGTGGTGGCACAAAACTAGAGTGTAGTTTAAGAATATTTTTTATAATTACTGGTGTTTGTTCCAGTCATTCCAGAAACTGACAATGGGAAATGGGTTCATTTTGACACTGTAGTTGGTCATGGCTGGGAATAGTCACCTGAGTGTTGCTTAGGCCTTGTTGACCTTGAAAAGTTAGACCTAAATAAACACATGGATACAAAGAAAGCGTGGGCCACAAGAAGACCAAACGTTGAGTTTCTTCCAAGACTTTAGGTATGGATTCTGGATGTGTGTGTATCCTCCTGTGTACAAGAACCAAAATGGCTGTAAATAGGCAGAAAGTGGAAAGTGCTATGTAAGCAGGCTCCCGTTTTTTTTACTGGTTTCCAATATCTTGAGAAACCGCTTCGTGAGCTCACCAAACCTAGCCCAGCACTTCAGGAGCTGCTTGTGACCTGAGTCAAAAATGAGTTCTACAGTGAGACAAACCCATGAAGTTTGAATGTGATTTTTGGATCCAAATTCTGCTAGAGTTTTGTGGGTTCATGATCTTCTTTTTTGTCTTATTTTAGACATGGACTTATCTATAATTACTGTAGAATCTCCACCTCTTTCTTGTTTCCTTGTCTGTCTTTTTCTTTTTTTTTTCTTTTCTTTTCTTAAACCCCATCTTAGACATGAGTATTTCAAGCAAGTGCTGAATCCAAAAATGTCATTGGGCCAATTAATAGCAATGCCTGAATTTTGTTGTGATATGGGTAGCGATATAGTTGAATAAAAGAGATTTTTACTTGAAAACAGCAATTGAAGGAACATGCCTCAGTGGGCCATTCTTCTGGCCCAAAATGAAGCCTTGACAGAGAAGTTCCTGTGTCGTTGCAGCCCTGACCGGTGTGGGCCCTCATTTTACCTCGGATATATGTCAGGTGTGTGGTGCAGTATAGTGAGGCATGTTCCCTCTAGTTGTGTCCCCTCTATACAACATGGAGAGGAGGGAGAAAGAGAGTTCAATGCATGTTCCTGAACACCTACATTTATGGGTCCTTGAACCATGCGTACTGTCTCTGGGTCCTAGGCTGAATCCCAGAGAAGGGGTAAAAATCCTGTTGGTTTTTGGAGGCAGTGCAACCAGGTTTAGTCTGAGTGAATATTAGAGGGGGAGGTTTCTTTTGTTGAGGTTTTCTTCTGGTATAAGTAAAGTTTTTCAAAACCCAGGTCTCTTGTAAGAAGGTCCTAAATAGTGCTAATATCTTACAGGGGTGGGAAATCTTTGGAGGTAGTGTTGTTTCTCCCTTCCCACTACCCAAACTAAAGACACTCACAAGCAGAAGGAGCACCAGGCATAAGCCACAAGTAAGATTTGCCTCCTCCTCGTATATACGCCTTAATGATGCAGGACACTTTGTTAAAAATAACAGTCCCTTATAATGCCCATAAAGCTCTCTGCAATGTTATGAGAAGTTTCATGATTTAACTTACTGGGAAACCAAGATGTCCATTGGTCCACACATATTTATTTCAGTGCTGCCTATGTAAAGACATGCAGTCTTTAGAGCAGTGTGTTGTAGTAGGTCTAATCCCCAGCTGGGAATCACTAAACACACTAAAATGGAAATAATTAGTGATGATTTTTTCCCCTCACTCCAATTTACCTTCTCAAAAGAGACTGAGAAAAACAAGCAGCAAGGAAATGTACTCTCCAAATATGTAACTAGGAACTTGTCTCCTGAAGGCTGTTACATAAATATAGAAAAGAGTAAAAATTACTTTTCTGAATTATGGAATGGGTTTCTGAACAATGAACTACTACTTGTCTTTTGAATACTTTTCATCAGTTTTTCTGCAAAAATAAGACATACATGAATACTTATTGGAATTTTATCTTCAAAAAAAGCATAATTAAAATTGGTGTGTGTGTGGGGGGGGGTGTTAGAAATGCAAGGTAATTGTGTCTTTATCAAGTTTGCTGACTTTCTGTTTTCTCCATTTTAAGGCTTTGTACTATTCAAGTCTCCTAATCATTCATTTGAATAGATAAAAATGTATTTTGGATAGATATAAAAGCGCTAGTTCTTTGGCTACCTCCCTCCCTCAGCAGTAGCGGAGAAGTAATCAAACAGCAAGTTCTGATTCCTGGTACCTACTGCGCAGAGAGGAATTGGATGTTTTGCAAGAAAGCCAGCTAAAGGGCAGGATCTGAATTTAGTAGGGTTTGTTCTGGAAAAAATTGCAGTGCAGAGTGGCATTTGGCTTGGGAGGAGGGTGTTCTCCTACTGCTGTGACGTGGTCATTTTGGAAAGCTTTATACTCACCTGGCAGCGTGAGAGAGTTGGGAGTTGCTGAAGTGCCAGACACCTTCCCCTTGCAGGACAGGCAGGCATGAGAGGTGGTCGAGCTCCTTTGTCGCTGGGTGGTCTTGTGACTCTGAACAACAGTGTAGGATGGTTGTTGGTCCTGAGGCCAGGGAGGCTCTTCAAGGACAGCTGACTGGGGAACAGAGGTTGTGAAATGCCACCTATGTCAGGTAACAATGTCTCTTCCTGCTGCACAGGCATTTCTGATAGAAACATAACCACCAGGCACTAGCAAGAAGAGTAGATTTTGGCATATCAATGCTGCCTGGAATTGGGGTTGTTCAGCCTGGAAAAGAAAAGGCTCCAGGGAGACCTTATTGCAGCCTTTCAGAAAGATGAGGACAAACTTTTTAGCAGGGCCTGTAGTGACAGGACAAGGGTAAGGGTTTTAAATGAAATGAGGGTAAGTTCAGACTAGATATATGGAAGGAATTTTTTATGATGAGGGTGGTGAGACATTTGGAACAGGTTGCCCAGAGAGGTGGTAGGTGCCTCATCCCTGGAAACGTTCAAGGGCAGGTTGGATGAGGCTTTGAGCAACCTGATGTAGTTGAAGCAGGTAGTGCAATAGGCTCATTTTTCTGTTCCCTCCTAATAATGCTTTCTTTCTACTCACTCTTATGTTTAGTGGCCTTCTATCTTCCCCAGACCTACAACCTTTTCTTCACCACATGTTATTAGACCCTTGGTTTGCAACAGCCACTGCTTACAGATTGTGGAGGTACTGGGAGAAGAGACAGGAAGAGAGAGAGGAGAGTGGGGAAGCAGCTGAGCCTTTTGCTCCCAATACATCTGCTTCAGGAGCCAGGCATAGCAGAAAAAAAGGTAGTCCTGGCACAAAGGGAAATTTGTCCTGAAGCTCCCTTCTCATATCCATATTCATCTCTGGTCTCAAATAGGGGGATGTGGGCTGAACATCCTTTGCTTAAACATCTCATACGCATGACCTGGACTACACATTAAGCCAAGTGGTTTTGTATTGAGTTCATAAAGCAGCCTGAGGGGATGAAAACATAGATTAGTGCAATGTAAAAATAATGTATGCTATTATTTGGATACATACTCAAAATACTAAACATACGAAAAATTCCATCAGATAGATTAGGATAGATTAATATCTATATCCTTGATATCCACTGATAATAAGTTTAATACTCATAGAGCACTTTCTGATCTTCCCTACTAACCTTGCTTCAGTTACCTGAGAAGAGTAACTGAAGACCCTTGCATCCCCCAGGCATGCTTGTATATCTGGTAAGGGGCCTGGTTGCAAGGCTCAGGAAATGTTCTTGAAACTCATCTTCTTGCAGCCCCACATCCCTTCTACCAAAGATCCTCGTGCTTGCTCGCTTCTTCATGTGTTATGGCTGGGAAAGAGGCCTCTGATGAGCAGGGGTCCAGGCTGCCGAGAAGTGACCTCCTCTGGGGAGCGCAGCGTGCTGCTGGGGGTCCCGGCCTGGCCGTGCCTTCAGCTGCCCCCGGACTGGAGGCTGCAGAGCTGCGGTGAGCAGCCCA
Organism: Eurypyga helias; assembly: GCF_000690775.1. Classification (NCBI taxonomy): domain Eukaryota; kingdom Metazoa; phylum Chordata; class Aves; order Eurypygiformes; family Eurypygidae; genus Eurypyga; species Eurypyga helias. The sequence goes on along the minus strand of NW_010232788.1, from coordinate 4,083 downwards.
TGCTCGCCCAGCACAGCACCCTGCAGTCGCCAACTTCAGTGCAAATCCAGAGCAGTACAGCTGCATCTGAGCTTGAGAAATCACACTTTCTCAAAGATCTGGAATGTGTAGAGTGTAAAGTCAGCTGCTCATGCTTTACAAGGGGAGAGTGCTTCTCTGACCTCCCAGTCTGAGACTGGATTTGACCAAGCAGGCTGCAGCAATGTGGGTGGCAATCTTTTGGGCTAGTTGCCCAGGGCCTTTGCGCAGCTCTGGCTGTCTAGAAATCCTAACTCTGCTGTTTGGCACAGCGTCTTACCAAGAGGGTGCATAAATCAGATGAGCTCTCACTCCCCTGGCAAATGAGAGTAATGGATGATTTACACTTTCGTTGCTATCTTGATATTTGTCAAACTGTCTCCTGTTTGGTTTTCAAATCCTTAATTTGGGTTTTATGCTTGGTTACTGTTAAATGTCCTTTTAGCACCCCAGCAACATTTTCAGCCTGATGTCTCGCCTTTCTTCCTCCTACTGACATGGAAATATCAGTTCACTGATCTGTTTATCATTCCTTCTTGAATAGTCTCCTAGGATGATTCCCTGGAAAACAGCCAATTCATTGTACAATGCTATAACTACTGAAATTTAAATGAATATGAAATAAAATTTTTTTTTTAGATGATGCTGCCTGCTACAGGAGATTCCTGCTGTGGGCAGAGTTTTAATGGTTCAGATTCTAACTCCCCCATGTTTCTAGATTAATGCATCCAGCTCTGACTCAGAAGCGCAATAGTTGCACCCCAGTGCTTCTCTTCCAAGTTGCTGTGTAGCAGACATGCATAGCACAGAGTTTTATGAAAACAGGCCAGAGGCCAGAAGAAATGGGCTACTAAATCTTCTTTCAGTAGATCTCTCCAACCTCATCACTGTCATATCTAGCAGTATGGAACAGCAAAGGCCAACTTAATAACAAGGGGCAGCTAATTAGGAAAAAGTATGTGTTATGCCCCACAGGAAAAGATCTCATAAAATATGTTGCTTTTCTTAATGCCAGACCTCCTGGCATAATGACTGTCCACTTTTTGGGTTTTTTTCAGAAAAAATGAGTGGGTCGCTTTGTGCAGAGAAAGCAGGAGAGAGTGTATCTGTGAGCTCACAAAAAAGGAGTGTAAATTTAGAACTGTTGAATATGTACCTATTTTAAAACAATGACAAAATCAACAACTCATTATTTTTGAAGCCAACATTGCTATTGAAGATGCTGAGGACTGACTTGCAATTTTTTACAGTCTTCACCATAGTGAGGCAAAGGATGAGCAAATTTCAGCTCCTCACTTGTCTGGTGTTCCGGTCAAGCAAGATTTGGTAACAGCTGGCATCTCTACCCAGAAATTATTTTTGCTTTGCTTTTTCATTCTCAGCTGCCTGCAGGTCACGCTTTCCTGTGGCCTGCTCTGCCTTTGCTGTCCTCAGTGGCAGCTATTCTGTTTCTAATCTGACAAGATGAACACCGCTTGGGTTAGTTATCAGTGCTTCTGTGCCAAGAACGCTTCACAGTTCAGCCCACTGCAGGGCTTTGGTGTGATGCGGTGCTGTAATCAGCTTACCAAGAACCACTCATGGTTTTGCCTAACTGCTTCTGTTTGTGCTGGCATATTAAAATACAAGTATAAATCTCCTAGTGAATTAAGTTTTGTGAAAATTTGGGCCAAAAGAGCTCAGCCATTTAATGACTAGACTAGGGCCAAATAATGCTGTTGGGAAACCAACATTCAGAACTGAATTTGAGCAGCACACCCATGATGTAATCTGCACAGACTAAACATAGAGACTTCGCCTGCATCTTTGCTCTTATCAAACCTTCCCGTAGGAGAAATTAATGATGTGGTATGTTGTACTGCCTGCATTCAAAGATGCATTCACTTTTCTGGGTAGAGACAGTACCTCCCACCGGCAGTTTGGTGAAGGGGATGCCCATCACTGTCTCCAGGAAAATCTGCACCTATTTAGCAAACTAAGAAGCATGTTTTAAACCATAAGCTTATGTTTAATCAAGATTTCTTATATTTTAGTGCATAAACTTGTCACTGATTGTACAGAACTTAGATACCACTCTGCTACACAGCTCCGAAAATCACGTTAAGTTGTTAATGCTGCTTTGAGAGCCCAGGTTGAATCACCCACAGTAAGATAAGGGGTCACACATTGAACAATGAGAAGAAAGGAAGACGAAGAAGAGCTGCTCATTAAGTGAGCATCATGTATTCTGTGTGTTGAATGAGGCAAAGGTTAGGTAGAAAAAAGGGGGATGTGAACATGTAATTAATAACTCTATCATAATGCATATGGACAAAAGGGCCAAAATTAGGATTGTACAGACAACCCTGAGAAGCAGAGAAGTGTGTTTCATGTCGTATCTTCAGTATTGCTTTTCTAATGCAAGGTGTGTGTGTGTGTTTTAGCTGTGTGACAGTGCTACATAAACATAGTTAATATGCAATTAACACTGTTGCACATCAGAAAATGCTGAGCATTTTATCTGGTGTTCTCCCATTTAAATTTTTTTTCTTGCTGTGTGAGGAGAGATATTAATTCTGCATCATATCAAATGGAAATACTAACAAAACGAAAAGCAAAATTTGTATGTCCCTGCTGCTCTGAACCACCCTCAGTGTGCTAATTCAAGTCTCTAGTTTTCATCAAGGTCATTGGAAGTCACTTCTCTTTTGTTAAAACTGACCAAAATCCTCCAAAGTTAATCAGGAGGCTTTGATTAACTCTGCAGAAAGGGACAAGACTGTGACAGCGGGTGGTTCTGAATGGCCGT
>NW_010232788.1:0-1244 GCF_000690775.1 Eurypyga helias | reverse complement strand
CATTCCTGTTTAGCTGCTGGCTGTTTGGGTTTGTTTTCTTTTCTGAATGTGCTTAACTGTGTTCTTCCCCTGCCTTCTCCGGACCTGGAAGCAAGGAGATGCAGATCCATCTCATCCTAAAGGAGAGACACCCAATAGCTGCTCAGTTGAAGTGATGTCCCTCTGGCCTTTCTGGCTCTTCTACTCTCCATTGGCCACAATGGGAGGGTTAGATACCCAGCTCACATGTAGACATTAAATTGAGCTGTCTTAAGTTTCAGGGTAAACCCTGACCCTTCAGACACATGGTTCCTGCCTTCCCTGGCTTGTGGCATCATCTTTATAACTAAAAACTGAAAAACTACTTTCCAAACATGGTTTACATTGGCAAATTTTTTCCCTCATCTGTGATACTCTCCGTACTTTTTTCTGCAAGAGGTATTTTCTTTTAAGCAAATGTCACTTATTTCTTCATCTTGTAGCATGGTATTTCAGAGCAAAAAAAAAAAAAATCTGAAGAACGTGTGATATGATAATGGCTGGCTTTTCATTATGTGCTTCACACCATCAGCAAATGTCCTTTAGTTTCAGAGAGAAAACAGAACCTTAATATAATTTTTATCTTTCTCCTGAGGAGTAATTCCCCACCCCATCTCCCCCAGTTTTTTTTCCCCTGACTTCAGAATTGTCTTTATTGCTGCAGGCACTCCTGCCAAATTGCCAGGTGGTCATTAAACAGCAGTAGAACATCAAATTAACCTTAAAATAGGCCTCAAACAGATTTGGGAGATCAGGAACTCTTTGAGAGACATGAATTAAAATGCACGACCCTTGTGATTTTTGGAGAGAAATAATATGTCAGGAAAATGTGTTCTTGGTGAGACTTTTAGTAAGATTTTTAAACCTGCCCTGGCTTTTCTGAATTTTTTTCCCGTTATCTTTCATGTGTACAACGTTTACAAACTCTTTGTTTTAATTATTCGAATTATTTCTTCAATGTGGTAAGAGAAAAGGGTGTTATGAACAGAATAAATCTTGTGACTACGAAGAGTAAGAGCTCACCCTTACTCAGCAGTAAGATCTGGATTTGTCATGCCTGCAATGGCCTCTTCTTGAATTAAAGGCTGCTCAGACCACATAAGCATAGGCTTCCTAAACAACCAAACTGCCCAAGTGAGTGGAAAAAAAGCAGCAAAAATTGAAGTAGCATTTTTGGGGAGGAATTCTTGAGGGCCGGGGATGTGACGAGTGGCGTTCCTCAGGGG
>NW_010232787.1:32944-35176 GCF_000690775.1 Eurypyga helias | reverse complement strand
ATACTGAAATTTATTAGAAAAGTCAAATTTTATTAGGCAGTCAACCAAAAGTTATAGTAGTTTTGAACTAAAACTAAAATATTCATAGATGGGCACGTAGTTACCTTCAGTATGAGCAAAAGCTTTGAAGTGATCTTCAATTAAAAGGTTGGCAAAAATGAGACTGGAATAAGTGCCTCTGGAATACCTAAATGAATTGAGGCGGTCATCTTAATCTTCACCACAGATCACCAACCAATGATATTTGCCTCAAAAATACTACAGAACCAAGCTAAAACCTTCATTAAAAAGTCATAGGAGAAATACTTTAAAAAAACAACTTTGCTTTGCTGCAGTCTGATAGTTAACTTTCTTCTCAATATTCATCCTTAAAAGAGAGACCTGTGCATGAATATATATGTTAATCTCAAATTAATTGTTATAATACAGGAGACTATAATGAATCAATGCATACAAAAATCAGGACAGATAAACAACATTATGTTTTTGAACAGTTTATTGTTTTCAAGCAATTTCTATCCAACAGGATGCACATAATTCTATTCTATTTACGTATTTATTTATTTAAGAAGCAGCAATAGAAATCCAGATTGCCTATGCTTTTAAGGAAAACAAAACACTGAAAGGAAAATAGTATCAGCTCATTATGGAAATTTGTCTATATTTATCTATAACCTTCAGGCTATTTTAAAGTACATTGTGACCTTATCATATAAAATTAACAGTTTTTCTGATGACATCGTGACTCTTCTGTAGTCTCAGTAGAATATGTTTTTGTTTTCCATTTTATCTTTCAGATTACAATCACATATATTATGGTGGTTGAATCTACTAATAATGCTGTGTATAGTCAGCTTCCTCACTCAGGTTTGTGTTCATTTTATGACAACCCTACTAGGCTGACTTTCATGTCCATTCCACTGTTTTCCCACACATTTCCCTATCACCACCAGCACCACTACGTTTTTTATCTTGTTCAGAGATGTCCTCTGAAAAGAATACTATGAACAGATAGATAAAAGGTCCTGTGACACAACAACAAGCCATACAGTCTCTTCTTTATGGATTTTACTGTTCTTGTATAATCGAACACTAAGCAATATGTTTGATAAAGTTACAAAGTAATTACAAAAATGTGTTGTCCTGTCTGAGTAGATGTGCTTAGGAGCTTAACTCTTAGTTCTTTTCAGCTGCCCTTACTGAAAAATTTAATTGACAAATTCAAAGGTCTTAAAAGGAAGTAATTATTTTTACAAGGCTTTCCTATTTCTTTGCTCATTACCAGACAAAGACACACACACACCCAAAAAAAAAAAAAAAGCGCTTGCAAAATTAAGTATGTTTCGTAAACTTTAATGGAAAAGATATTAATACAAATGCCACTCCCATTTTGTGAAAAGTAGGACTCCCACCTGAATAAATACTTACAGTGATGCCTATAACTAACATAAAACCAAAATGGGTCATATTGCTCCCTTTAAAGAAGCATGAACTTTCCCAGTTGCTAAACATTTTAACTGAGAATCTCAAAACAGATCATGAACAGAAGAAAATTCAGTGTCTACTTTTGATATTTGGCAGGCAGTATCTGCTGCAAGAGCAAAAACCAAGAAAATGTTTCTCATTGTGCAGTGGGGCAAGCAATCTGTACAAGTAGTGATGTCAGCTTTTACTTTTCCTGCCTATTGTCACTCAGATAATACAGGTATCTGGGTACTGGAAGGAAGACATTTAGAGATGGCTTAAAGCTACAAAATACTATGATGTTGATAAATATTAGGCTTCACAAAAGTTTAAAAAGTCATCTTCAAAGAATACAACAGATCTCCATCTAGATGAGGAAAAGATTCAGCAGATCAGATTCCACAAGTATCTTAAGCTTTGTCATACTGAGAACAGAAGGGTTTAAATATCAGACTTCTTTGGACAGACCGAAACCACATTCGGTTTTAAAATTTTACTAATTACAGTTTGGAAGAAATTAGCTTATCAATATAAATTTCAAGCATTTCCCCTTGAAAGATATAATGATCTTTACAGAGATGTAAAGATGATTTCTCCATGTCTGAGGCCCACAGGCTATAAAATTGTGAGTGTCTACATTTGACATTTTACATTTTATATTAATTTTACATATTAATATTTATAAAGACAAGACTTCAGACTGTAGGAGGTGTTACACTGACAGGTCTCAAGCATTACATTCTCTAATTAAAAATAAAAGCCAGTACT
>NW_010232787.1:28288-32914 GCF_000690775.1 Eurypyga helias | reverse complement strand
CACATTTTAGTTTCTGTGACCCATTTTATGGGTAGACAATGACACCATGTGAAATAGATCTTTAGTACTTCTGTCATGCTGATTACAGTAATTGGAGAAATATGGCTGAGCCTTCCCTGAGGAAGAAGCAAGTACAGCCTTAATGAGTTTCCTTAATACTGCAACTTGTTTAAATAAAATAAGAATACAATTAAGCTTATTCAAATGTAAAACTAAATCAGAATGTCATTAACTATTGTTCAGTGCACTGAAGTGTGAAATATATGCTTTTATGTTTTCTGAAAAAAATATTCACTTCTAACATTAAAGACATGGGATGGAGTAACACAACAAAAAAGGGAAAAGATAAATAAAAAATGGTTACAGTCTATTACTTAGATGCATAATATAATATGTGAATGCACATGTATTAAGGAAAAAGAAATCCTATTTTTTTAACACCAAAGGAAAAACCAGGGCAGAAATCCCAAACAAGTTATTTGGTCAGCTAAGCTTCTGATCCTGCCTGAAAATTATACTGTATGCCACTTACTACCATCCTATCCCTATATGAATCAACACCTTCCCAGGTTAAATTGAGCACAGCTTTAGTAGATATGCTCAAGATTAGGCTTAAATTCACAGAAGTAAATGATGATATGGTAATGGATTTGTCATTAAAAAAATGGTATATGCTACATATATAGAGATGAGATTATTATTAGCCCAGTTAATCTTTTAACAGCCTAATAGCCTAAAGTGTTAGTTCAGTTACACTAATACTCACTAATAATCCAAATTAATACAAAGAAACATCAGTAATACAGCTAAATCTTTTCACGGGGGAAAAAAACCACAAACCAACACTTGCCCCTGGTGCTGTGCTCTCCCCTCCCATGTCCCTGGGGTCCTGATGTTGGCAGTATCAGGAGAAGGAGTGAGGGCAGGCTGCAATGAGCTGTCAGCACCTTGAAGGCTTTTCCTGGAAGAGCAGGATGAGCCTGCTATGGGCTTCCTCCTACTTTACTTCTCTACAGGAGAAGTATGGGGTTGATGATTCATTCCAGTTCAGGCTTGGAATTTGCTTGAGTTTGGTTTTATCTATTTCCCTGTCACAGCCCATTTCCTTCTCCCAGGTTGGCACTGCAGCCGGTCAGTGGTCCCCAGATGCCCACAAAGGGCCATTGGTTGCCAGGCAGAGATAGCAGGGGGGAGAAAGAGAGGAGGTGTCATGCCTTTCCCAGCAGGGCCACCCCCAGAACTGAAGTTGAAGCAGGACAGTCAGCAGTCACCAGCCCCAGTGCAGGAGTTAAACCAGTGAAACCCAGCTCAGGCCGTGGTGAGGTGTAACCCCTGCACTACTGGCCTATACCAGCAATCACCATAGTGTTGTTTTCTGGGCTACAGTGGCTCAGACCACTTACATTCATGTTATTAGCACCGCTCAAATGTGTTTACCTTTGCCTTAATTTCACTGCCTACTTTCCTTTTCTATAAAAAGAGTCGGACAGCTCCATCCTGCTACCTTGATGACAGTCAGTACAGAAACAGTGATAAGAAGTCTGAGCTGGAGTACAAGCTTGATCCTTAAGCTACCATGACATCATAGACACACCTTTAGAAACCCATCAATCAAAGGAAACAAGATAACATCAGGTAATGGCTAATGAAAAAAAAAAAACCAGCAAGGCACCTGTAAAGACATCTGTTGCATCTAACCTGAAACTGGATATATTTTTCAAATAAGTCATGATCATGACAGTAATAATAATTACAAATATAGGCTATGAGTAATTAGAAAACAGTAGTCTTAACCAGATAAGTTTTAGCATAACTGTTGTGAATCTTTTTGCTTGAATTTTAACAGGGTCTAACATCTAAAGATGAAGAGTCATGAAGTTCTAATCAAAGGTTCTTCAGAAGAATCAAGAAATTCAAGATAACAATATAAACATCTTGAAAAGGAAGAGAACAGAAGTAGAACTGGCAATGAAAATGTTGAAAGCAGTTTAGGATTTTAAGTGAACTCAACAGAAATATTGACAGAAAGATCACTGTACTGGAATCATTGCCCAGAAGAAACTCTTATATTTACATGGAGAGGTGGCAGGAAACCTTTTGCAAAACCATGCTGCATTAAAAATACTACCATTAAAACGAGAGTAGGAAAGCAATGTGTCATGTTTACCATCTTTTTTTCCTCTTTTTTTTTTTTCCCTCATCTGGCTGATCAGAACCATAAGGTTCTCAAGAGGCCCCAGATTTTTTGCAAAGCATGTACTTTACTTATGATTAACACCAAAAGAGATGATCCTCTATGTTGAAGGAGTATAAACTACAAATCAGTAAAGACTGTGAATCAGTTGTGTGATTAGTGTGTAAACCATATATTTATTTAAGGTATGTGGAAGGTGGCCTGATTAATAATTAAGGGGTTCTGCTGTGTTATATTTCCAAAACAAATCCAATCATGTAAAAAACCCTGCAAAATCTTTTACCTTTATGAAAGTTGTTTACCTTAACAAGAACAGCACTCATAGCTCTAGCACCATTTTAAATAAGAACATGCAGTAGTTACTTCCACCCCAGAGATATCATTTTTTAAAGAATTACCCAAAGTCAAAATACTATCAACAAACACCAACAGAAGTGAACAGTTCACACACATTCTACTCCTTGTCCCTTCACCACAGTGACAAAAAGAAAAACTCATCACAATTGTACCATTCCCTGTCAATGTCCAGTCCATGTTTTGCCCATTACCTCTCCCAATTACTGTCCTTACCTTGAATTCTTCCAAAGTCCCGGGTTGGGATCCACAAGGAGGACTGTGGCGGGTTGACCTTGGCTTGCTGCCAGGTGCCCACCAAGCCACTTTCTTACTTTCCTTCCTCATCAGCACAGAGGGAGAAAATAAGATGAAAAACTCATGGCTTGGGGTAAGGAAAGAAAGCAAAGGCCACATGCAGAAGCAAAGCAAATACACAAGATTTATTCTCTACTTCTCATTAGCAGGTAATATCCAGCCACTTGCTGGGAAGTAGGGCTTCACTACATGTAGTGGCTACTTCGGAAGACAAATGCCTTAATAATGAAAGCTCCACCACTGCCCCCTTCACTGTTTCTCTTAGATTTAAAGCTTCTCTTTAGTCATTGCTGAGCACGACTTCATATGGTACGGAATATTCTTTGGGTCAGTTTGGGTCTGCTGTTCCGGCTACTTACCTCTTGCCCAACCCCCGACTAGTGGCCTGTAGGGGGAAGGTTGTGAGAGACAGCCTTGATGCTTGTGCAAGCACTGTTCAGAAACAGCCAACACCACTGGTGTGTTATCAACGCAGTTCTAGCTACAGATACAAAGCACAGCATTATACGAGCTGCTGTATGTGTAAGTTAACTCCAACCCAGCCAGATCCAATAGAATGACATAGTAATTGTTTGCTTCTTCCTTGTTATTGAAACCACTCTGAAAACAAAGAAAAAAAGATCAGAGAAATCTAACAAGCCCACAACTGTTTTTGCAATTAACTCAGTTATTGGCATTTGGATGCATATGAGATTTTTTAAAGAAGCTTAAACAAAGTGTTTTTAAAATAAAAATGACATTTATGCGTTAGATGTAATTTTATTATACAAGGATTCCATAACTTCTAATAAACTAAGTTCATAAAATTGGCAGGAAGCAAATTATGTTGTATTAATTACTACTTACTGTTTTGTTTGATCTGGAGCTAGCATAAGATAGTAATTATAAATATCTCTCAGAGCTGTAGATTGCAATTCTGGTGTCCATAAAGGAAAACAGGATGCCCAGTATCAATTCCAGCTCTGTTATATGTGAATCTTTTTTCCTTAAATGTTCATAGTTCTGAGGATTTCAATAATATGATTTAGTTCTTCTATGTAATTTGTAAGGATTTGGGGTAGGTGGCATGTAGAGTAGAAAGTGGGCAGCACAAAACTTCCATGAGCCAGGTGAACTAAGGATCACAAAGAGTCCTGCTCCTATTTTTTACCACCATTCCACCTTCCTGCAGTCTCCTACTATTTATCTTCTAACTTTTGCCACGTTTTTAGCTGTATTTGATTTTGAAGTTGCTATTTACGCTGTCATCTCACAACTCCTGCATGTCAAAGCACGGACTAAACACCTGACTAATCCACTCCTACAACCACCCTGAGGAGCCCATTTCAGTTGACTTTCCTGCTGGGCCTCCATCTCCTGCAGCTCCCACCCTTCCCACGTCACAGGATTCAGTGACCTCACAGTGACTCACAATAAGGTGGTGACTCAGTGAGCTCAGTGACTCACAGGAAAGATGGGAGAAAACTGCGTACTCAGCAGAGCCCTAAGGAGAGCGTAGAGTTTCCAGTCAGCTCCTCTGGATGCTGCTGAACAACTGCATCAGACTTCCAGCATTTCATAGCACATTAGACTAGAAAGGACCTTGGGGATTATCTCTTCTGATCTAATGTCAGCCTTAAACTTGCAGAAAAATCAATGCATTACAGCATAGTCACCCCCAACATTTTCTCTTTTTTTCTGCAGCAGCAGATGTCTACATGTACTTCTCACTCCAGCAATATTTTCCCTGAACTTTCATTAAATGCCTTGGTTTCCTGAACTGATTTCTTCTTGTTTCAAAA